>NC_056733.1:1333099516-1333134516 GCF_019279795.1 Protopterus annectens
TGTTTGTGTGACATTATAGCAGCAGTTATACACAGTTAAACAAACTTTGTGACGTATAACCTGTGCACGCAAACATGGCCACATTCGCTAACTACTCAGGATATATACATGTCAGTGAAGTAACATCTCACTATGTGCTGACATAACATTACATTCTCTGTTGACTGTACTCTCCAGCACACATGGGTTTATATGGGTGGTTCGAATGTTTATTATACAGACGATTTCAAGCTATATATGCAAGCTGTGGTTAAGGTATACTTTTGCACATGATAAACATCCTTGCCTTTATCGTGATTGTAACCTCGAATGCACAGATACTATGCAGATGCTGTAACCATTACACTGTTGACATTAACGTTGCTTCCACCTATTTCCTATTTAGATGATTTCTATGTGTAAGCTAGGCTAAGCAAAGGGCGGAGGCTCCCAAACTCAATAAGCTTACGTACTCTTGAAATAACACATAACAAATGTACTGTGAGACAATACATTACATTCCTAACTACATTAGGCATAGCCCCTCACTGACACACTTCAAGGGAAACCTTGTTGTGTGAATGGGTAACAGACTATACACCCCTGGGATCATAAGTAGTAAAAACACAGTATCGCTGTTCCCTGAAGGTCTGCTCCAAAAGTCAAAGTGTAAAGATGCAAAGTAGAAACACTGGAGACGGACCACCACAATAAATGGAAATATTTAATGGAGGACAAGCGCTTTCGCGTACATCAAGCACGCTTCTTCAGATCCATAATAATGCAATTTATAGGTGTCATATATATATGCTAAAAAACTTCTCTTTAATAGAATAATCAAATAATCAAGCAATCAAATTAAATTAAATTAAATTGAATTAATGAATCAATCTATAAAATTAAGTATCTAATTAACAAAAGAATAAATTAATTCAGTGTATAAAGGCATTTCTTAGGTTCAGGACATGATAACTATATATATTATAAAACATTTTAAAACATTTTAAAAAGCATATTGGTAAGACTTCTAAAAACACTTGTAGTTTCTCGTAACATTCGCTCTCTAGCAAATTGATTCTTTGTGCATGACGCTTGTCATAAATATTACTCAGACCATTAGACTAATCTCTACAATAAATAATTGTTACATCTATATGAGATCTGAGAAATCTAAAACCTAGAACAATGAAATAACTAACAACGACATTTGATAGTTTAAAATTAAAACATTCAACATAATTGAACTCATTGTATTCAGAATCTGCCCTCTCACCTACAAAATCTGCCTGCATGTCCCTGGTTTAACAAGGTATGATAACATGAAAAATGTTACTAATGATCAACTTTCAACTTTCACGATGGGAACATGTGTCCCAGAACCATACATCCAGGGGGGTGGGGGAGCCTGTACAGTTTAATAGCTGTGACACCTGTTGGGGGAATTGAATGGTGTTGAATTATCACATTAACATGCCCTCTTTAGATCACTAAGTGCCCCTATTACCTTCCACAACCCCAGTCTTCAACAGCTTCTAGCAACTCTGCCTGGAATTGCTTAGGCTCAGTTACTTCATCAATGGTGCGGGGAAAGCCAACACATTGTAGCTATGCTTCTAATTGCCCTTGGGCAGATAGGTAGTAGGCTATCTGTGAACCTCTAATGTGCAGGCCATCACAGCCATAATATGTGAATAAACAGACCTTCAGATCACAGTATACAGTGAGAAATCACTATGTAGTCAGGAAACAGTTAAGTAGAGCAAGAACATACAGAACACTGATACTTAGTCACTCCAAAAGCCTATCTTGGAAGCTAGAAGACTTGTATAACTTTAAGGCTTTCTATTGCTTACCAGTAGGTTACCTACAGGGGAGATGAAAAACAAGCACAGATGGGGAATATGCATGCAATGATACCATACCGGCCTATGTGTCAACCTTAGCCTTTGGAATATTGGCCAAGGCTATTGGCGCCCCCATGGTGCCTTATTTAGGAGAGTCTCAAAGGTGAATTCCAGCTCCGTAAACAGCACAATAGCAGATTCAATGAGGGTTATGCTACTCAACACCAGGGGTTGTGATCACAACATGCATGCATGCACTCACAGCACTCCTCAGGATGGACAACATCAACATCTGTGCAGTAACTGAAATCTGTCTTAAGGCTCCTGAGAGCACACTAGCACTATCAGACTACAACCCATACCACACATTTTAGTCACAGAACATGGACTGACAGACATGGAGGGGCTGTATCCATATTCGTCAGGGATCACCTCCAGGTTAGTGGGGCAGCATGATACCTCTGAGATCATCCATGTGCAGCTAACATCAGCCACAACTGCAAAGTAAACTGTGGCCTGCTACAGATCTCCCTCCATGACCCAGGACCTCCACTTCACCAACCTGGAGACAGTGGAGAACATGACAGTCCTAACGCACACCCTGGCATTGGCCAATGTCAACTACCATACCATTAACTGGGAAACGTACTCTGGTACTCACTTCCAGGCCCAGCGCTCCCTGGAATTTATCACCTCATATGCCCTGTATCAGGTGGTAACCTCCCTAACGTGGGGTGGAAACTACTAGAAGTGGTCATCACCAACATGGACAACAGGTGCACCAAAGTGGAGGTTAACTGGTCACTGGTTAGATCTGACCATGAACTATTCACTTTTTCCACACCCAACCATCTCCCCCACCCACAGATACTACAGTGTATACCTTTCCTACAACTACTAGTGACAGGGGTGGGGGGTTTCACAGCCCCCACGCTAAGGGGAAACACTGCTCAAGATACAGACAGATTTACAAATGCAGTTTATAAGCACCTACACAGATGTATGGATCGTACCATCACTGGTAAACCATGACTCACTCCTCCTATACAAGGACACCGGTCTGGTGGACCTCTGCAATAAACAGGCTATACTACAGAAGTAGGACAGTGTTCCAGACACACAGCAAATCCCACGAAGGACAGACATCCGTGACCACTATTAGAATGATACGTAGGTCCCTCATGACATCATCCAAGGCTAACATCAGCAGGAGAATACACAAGGATTCGAAAGATAACCACAAAGCCTTCTTTGGCTATGTCAAGGATCTATGTGGTAACACACAGATTTGCATTGTGCCGGTGAAATATAGCACAAAATATGCTGACCCTACTGATATCGCCAACATCCTTGCAGATACATTCAGTGCATACTTCACCCCCTAAAGAGCCCACAACACTACCCAAAAGGTACAGTATCCCACACATCAGAGACACACAGGTGGAAATGGCCCTTTCTAACAGCAGAACACAGCATCAATGGAGGCAAATGTTGTCCCAGACTGCATCTTGCAAACTGTACAAGACAACCTGCCTTCCACCTAATTAAGCTTTCCTACTTCAGCCTTTCCACAGGCTACATGCCCATACAATGGCATGTGGCAACGGTTATGCCACTCCACCAAGGTGGAATCACAACTGACCATGGTAACTACCACCTCATAAGCCTGACTAGCCTGGTCTGAAATGGTATGGTTCGCATCCTCATGGCACTCATTAACAAAGACATTGGTAACCTCCGAACATGTGACCCAACCCAGGTCAGCTTGGTTGAGTGCAGTTCACGCCTACTGAACCTGTTTGATGTCTTACATACAGTCACCAAGATGTTAGATGATGGAGGAGGTGGTTCACACATACTACCTGGACCTCGTCAAGGCTTTTGACACCATGCCCCATTCAGGTATTATTGATAAACACACCAGCCTGTACATACACCCATACATCACAGGTTGGGTTGCCAACGGGCTTACACACAGAACCCACATGGTATGACTAGCGGTCTCCAGGACCAGTCATGACTGGTGTCCCACAGGACTCAGTCCTGGGAGCCCTACTGTTTGGCATATACATCTCAGAGGTACAGGCAAACACAGGTGGACTATGGCAGACCATGTTTGGCAATGACTATGAACTGGGAGCCGTGACTGATAGTCCAGCTGACACAGACATCCCTCAAGGGGCTTCACGGAAAACATCACAGGGTGCCAATGACATGGCCTCCAACCAAGTGCCACTAACTGCATGGTCATTCCATTGTGGAATTGGCACCCACATATTAACACATAAGTGGCAGCCACTTTAATACAGACGAGGTAATGGGGTATCTGGGGACTAAGGTAGATAGTGATCTCCCCTTTGACAATCATATCTCCACAGTAGTTAGGACATCCTTCTATGTAGGCCATCTGATTACTAAAGGATTCCCATCTAGACATACTGGGGTTATAGTGCCCCTTTACTCATCACTCATCAGTCCCATCATAGGGTATAATAACCCATGTGGGATGTACCTCAGAAGACACTTCCAACAGCTGGGGGGGTCCACGATTGTACCTCACCAAGGGGAATACTGGCCTCCAACATATGACTTATGCAGCCAGACTGAATAAACTCCTGCTTTACTCAGTGGCATCTCATTTACCCAGAGATAATCTCCACTGGCCAACACAGCCATGTCGAACTCAGGCTTGATGGATATGCTCCACCTATGGGAATCCATGTCACAGTGAGCCACACACTGTAGTGAGCTGAACCTTGCCACAAAAATAACTGGAAGATGCTGGAGTGACAGCTTCCTGTCACAGACCCTCCCCATACTTTGGAACAACATCCCTAACTACATTATACAGAGTCGCTCACTAACACTCTGCAAGAGAAACCTTAAAGAGTGGATGGGGAACAGTAGATGCACCCCAGGGATTCTGCCATTGGCTCTGTTCCACCGAGGGACAGTTAATGAATCAATGGGATGGCAAAAGCTGACATATTGACATTGAGCTGACAATGAGTTACTGGTTGCTTAAAGATACTTTTTACAACTGGCCAAAAGGCCATGTTCAATCATCTGCCACAAGTGTGGTACAGGGATCAGGGGTAGGGGGCAGCACTAAACAGGAATACTTAAAGTAAATGTTGTAATGGCACTGACAGCACAAAAAGGATTGTGGGTGGGAGAGGCACTAGACAGGAATATACTTAAAGCTAGGGTCTTAACGGCATTGACAGCACAATGGAGATCATGGCATGGGGAATACACTAGACCACCAAGGAATACTTAAAGCAAGTGACATAATGATACCAAAATCACAATGGGGGTGGGGGAGAGGGAATACAGTAGACCACCACTGCATAATAGATAGGTGCCATAATACCATTTCTACTTTTCCAGTAGTGCAGGGAACCATGGGAGGACAGACAGGTTAGGGACAGGTACAGGAATTGTGGCACACATGTATGTACGTGAATGTGTGTGTTTATGTGTGTGTATGCTTGTATTGTGTTGTGTGTGCTTGTGTGTGGGGGGAATAATCGAATCTCCAGCTGACACAAACATCCTCCAAAAGGGTCTCACAGAGATGGATGCTTGGTGCCAGAGCCACAGCCTCAAGCTAAATGCTAAAAAGTGCATAGTCATCCCCTTTGGGAAAAGCAAGGTGCCCACAAATTACCACATAGGTGGTAATCCATTAAGTACGGAAGAAGTAATTAGAGATTTGGGGACCAACATAGATAGTAATCTCTCCTTCGATAATCACGTTGCCAAAGTGGTTAGAAAGACGTTCTATATAGCCTACCTTATCATGAAAGGGTTCGCATCTAGATCAAGAGAGGTCATTGTGCCCCTCTACTTGTCACTCATCAGGCCCATAATTGAATACAATGCCCCTTTTGGGATGTACCTTACCCGACACCTGCAGCAACTGGAGAGATCCCAAAAGTACCTCACCAAGAGGATCATGGGCTACAAACAGATGTCCTATGCAGCTCGACTAAAGAAACTCCAGCTCTACTCAATTGCTTACCGCCTACTCAGATGTGATCTATGCCTGACGTACAAAGCCATGTCAAACCCAGAATTAATGGACATGCTCCACCTCAAAAAATCCAAGTCCCTTAGAGCTTACATGCTCCAGGGACCTAAACCTCAGCACAAAAATAAATTGGACATGCTGGAGGGACAGATTCATTTCCCAGAGGCTTCCCTCACTCTGGAATAGAATCCCAATTCATGTTAGACATAACCCCTCGCTGACCCTCTTCAAGCAAAATCTGGACTCATGGATGGGAAATCGCAAATTCACCCCTGGGATCTCTTCTGTGTCCCTGCTAGACAGAAGCACAGTAAACTAATCTTAAAAGGGTACCTCCTGTGACCTACTTTACAGAGGCACAGTAGGCTAATCTAATAGGGAGGCGGAAGCCAAATACACTCTGGCTAGGCTTATAAATGCCCTAGAGCAGTTAGCCTAGTATCTACCTATGAACCTATGAATAACACTGCTTATATGAATAGCAGTTTACTACAAAAATGTACAGGTGAACAGCGATCTGCATATTGTGGAAGCAAATGCAATTCAGAGACAGAGAAATTAACTAATAATGAAGGCTTACCTCTTCGCAGCTAACGTGTCTTTGAATTGCAAATCTGCACATTCTGGGAAAAGAGAATTTTTAGCATGAGCCATAAGACTTTTGTTTGCATTTAGAGTTGAATATTACTCTGCCACTTTTCATGCTCCCTTCTACAGCTATGTAATTTTGTTGTTTATCAGAATAGTGTGTTATCAGCTGCATATTGCATCATGTGGAGTCTTCCGCTGTGATTAGGTAATCCTCTAATGTATGAACTGAATAGTAAGCTACCTAATATGGATTTCAGGGATACAGTTTTGTTTGCTTTAAATTCTGTAGACAGCTCATACATCTTTCTGCTTACAAATTTCTTATTACAAATGCAACTATGAAACCACTTGACCTGTTTATGAGCATGGAGTGGCTTACAGTATCAAGGATCTAGAAAAAAAAATCTGGATATTAAGTTTTTTTCCCTGATAATCTCAGTGACTGATTGGAATACTGTGTTTACTGAAAATCCATATTGAAGTCTGTGCTGAGAGTTATTTACCAGGCTGTGTTTGGCAAAACAAGAAGAAAATTGCTGGTAGCTTAGTATGCTCTGTACAATGGGCTATACACTGAGATAATAACATTTATTTAAAATGTGGTTAGAAGGCAATGCTTTTCCCATCAGATTTAACCAAATAAACTCTGCCAGTTGGGACACATGTTGGTTTTACCCTCAAGCACTTGTAAATCATTTTCATATAGTGTAGATCTGCCTAATAGTTACTGTATAGTAGAGTAAACTGAGATGAGTGCTGAAGATTGTGTTGCAGCTGAGAGTTTTCCCTGATCTCATTATGTCAATATTTACTTGGTGGAGAGGGATATGGAAGCTGGGACTCTGGCATCATACCTCTCAACTGTCCAGATTTTCACAGAATGTCCAGATTTTTGCCTCATATTTTTTGTCTGCTCCTCATAAAAGTTGTGGTTTTCTGGCAAATCATTGGGATGATCTGGGGAGTGAAGTCACCAAATAATGATGTACACGTGAGTGTGTCAGACTTCAAATCTTTCCGAAAATGTATGTTAGCACAAACCCTGTTACTTTAGCAGCTTTCTAAGTTTTTTACGTTTTTAAGAGCATTAGTTAAAATCTGTCCCTATTTTTGGGCCTTTGTCCCCTATTTTGTGAGGTTTTGCCAGATTTCTTGCACTAAGAGGTAGAAAAGTATGATTGGCATGGATCTGATAATAGTAACCTTTAACTTGCAGGCATGCAGCTAAATATTTCAGTACTGGAAATAACTTTGTGAATATGCCAAAGTGAATCTTGAACAAACTGATAAATTTTAATTCAAGAAATAAATAAATGTTATGACTAACATCACAAAGTGCTAAATACTTCCAGGAACTGATATGTAAATCAGCAACTGAATGTGAGAAAGTATTTATTTAACATTTGTTTATGGGAAAAGTCTGAATGGGACAGAGCCCATTTTCAGAAGAGGCCCAGAGAGAAATACTCTAGATAAATGTCTTTGGAATGTGGGAGGAAACCAGAGCACCCAGAGGAAACCCATGCAAACATAGGGAGGACATGCAGACTCCACACAGAAGGCACCTCAGCTGAGAATCAAACCAAAGAATGTCTTGAAGTAAGGTGACAAGCACCATTGTGCCACCCAAGTAGAGGTACAGCATAGATGAAAATGAAGATTATACATTTAACATGAAGCAGAGTGAGTTACAACATTTATAGTATTCTGGTGCAGAAATCTAGCTTGTATAATTGACTGAGTCTATAAATAAAGCTGCTTAGAGCTAAGTAAATGAAAATATATGTTATTCATTTTGTGGCATACTATTATCTTTTTCTTTGCACTCTTCTTAATCAGTGGTAAGATTTCAAACCACTGAGAAGCAGCAGATGTTATCCAGGGGAACTAGATTACAAGATTCAAAACCATAGATGAATATTCATAACATATATCAATACAAAGGCGGGTTTCTGCAATCTGTTCTTAAACAATGGTTGGATACTGTGATTCATTAAGGAAAGTCTAAAGATGATTACTAAGATGTTCTCATACTAAATCCCTCTATATATATATAGCATAGAATATAGCAAATAAACAGCTAATGGTTACACAGTTTACTACTTGTGTATCTCAGCCACATTAATATATATATTCATAATATACATGATTTATTTTTATGTTATGTGGTACTAATAGACACTCTGACACAAAACATAATCTAATTCCATCTTCCACAGTAGACCTCTCCATCACATGTAGTTCATCAGTACAAGGAAACATATTTTATAAGCTTTTATTTATCACGTCCCAGCACCGGTACATATAAACATATACATACACTCAAGTCCAACAATGATTCCCATTTAAACAATCTCCAGAAAAAGTGGCTGCACACCATCAGCAGTTCTTATAAGATGTCAATTTACATTCAAGCTTGCCTTCCTTTTTTTAATGTGATAGCATGTCAATGGCACATATTTTATGTTAATTATATATTTTCAGTATTATTCAAATAAACCTGAAATACAATTTATTTATTTATTTATTTATTTAAATTTGTTGACCGGGAGTGTCCGACTGGATGTAGGTCCATTTTCAGTGGAGGCCCGGGGAGAAAAGCTCCACAGTTAAAATAAACAGACAGTAGTTACATTGGATTACATAGCGATTAACTATTTAACATAGCAATTACTTACAACATATGTACAGATGAAGAACATAGTACATCAGTAGACAACTAGAATCTTTATCTGTGAAGTACATAACAGACATTAACAAATGTTACAATGAGAAGTTCCTGCTGTATAATAAGTATTAGGCTTATGAGCATTTGAGCTTGCTATAATCAAGGTAGTTAGTGGAGTGGAAAGAAAGGTAGTGGTTGGATGGGGTGAGTTTTCCCTTGTAAACATTTATCCATCCAACTGGCAAGCATGTTCTTAATATTTGATTACGTCAGCAATTGCTTGTAGACATACAATGACAAAAAAAAAACATCTAAGTACAAATTTGCCATATTTTCTTTTGCAATTCTATTTATTTCTTTTTAGTTTCATCCACAATATGTATTAGCTACCGTGCCTGTTTAAGATTGTCGCAGTTGCATAACACTTAGCACATTATCTTAGTTGATCCACTTGCTTGACAACCACTCCACTGTTTGAAGAGACTTTTTACTGAATCCAGTTGCATCCACTGATAGATAAGTACTTTTAAGTAATGAATTGCAATCTGTCTAGAATTTCACTACAGTTGCTGTGATATCTGTGCATTTATTTTAAAATTTTGCACTTTAATTCTACAGTTTAAGTTGTCTGCTCGTACCACTGGATTTGACTGTTCTGCTGAATCCAGATCCATCCAAATCTGAATATCCAAAACTACAGTTTTAAACTGTACTTTTAGTCGTTAATTACTTGTACTGCTCTGATATTTTATTTTAATTTGCTTTTGTTTACTGGGTTTGTCCGATTGGGTTTAGTCAAAAAACCCTTTTCAGGGGAGGTCTGGGGAGAAAAGCTTCAACATACTGCAAAACAGTTTTAAAGAGACATGCGGTAATATACATTAACAGTAACACGTACATCTGCTAATAAGATTGCATTCATATGAAAAAAAGGCAATTATTGCAGTATAAAAGATACTAATACATTAGTAGATATTGAACATTTAGCATTTGAAGAGGTATTATAATACAAAGTGTCATTAGTGCTAAAAAGTCAAATAACAGTGGCATTTTTCCTGGATATATACAGGAGCAGATCCATTGATTTGATAGGTGAAATTTTAGTTGAGCTTAAATGAATTTGCATTCTGAATGGATTTCAGTGGAAGTGAGATGTGTTTTTTTAAACAAGAAGCATCTTTATTAAACCATCACTTATAACATAGGCAATCATACATTTATATAAATAAAAACAATCCACACTGACACAATCCTAGTTGCAAGCATTTCATGTCACAAACCATGCTGACACATTTCCAGCTGCAAACATTATAAATCACTTATAATATACCCAACCATTTTCAGTCAAAGATTGCATAGCTCATTTCCTGCTTTCTGTTAAACCTCATTCCTCCCCTGTATGTATTGTTGCCACAATTCCCATTTTTTCCTACATACTTTGCTCCTACACTTTTCTAAAGGTCTCAGTTGTAGTTGTTTTATCTCTTTTATTATATTCACTACTTCTAGTATAGTTTGTTTAGATTTTGATTTCCATTTTCTAGTAATTGCTTTTTTGGCAGCCACCATAATTAGACACAGCAAGGCCTTACCATGTCCAGGCAATTGCAATTCTGTATCATAGCTCAGAAAAATCCTCTTCCTCATCACACCAATCTGCCCACTCAGCATCTCCAATAGGGGTCTATATTACGTCGAACTAACATAAGTTCGAACATTGTAATATTGAACCCAAAAGTCCGAAACCCAATAATAATGAAAACACAGAACAGCAATTTTTTTCCCAGGGAAAAAATTGCTGCTCCATGATAAACAAAAATTAAACCTTAAACTTAAACTAAAATGGAGGGCTTCTCACATCACACCCCCTAACGTGGGGGGCTGTGCCCCCCACACCAGCCACTTAAATATACCAACTCTGAGATCGCACCACAGTGGAGGAAATAGCAAAGCCCTGAAAATGGCCCACTGATTTTTTTCCCCTGGGAAAAAAATCAATGTGCCGTGACTTCACTATTTTTGGATTTCAGACTTTTGGGCACGATATTACAGTGTTCGAACTTATACAAGTTCGACGTTGTAATATAAACCCCTTCAATAGTGCATCCAGCAAAGAACCTTTAAAGTCTGCCAACTCACTGCATTCCCAGAAAATATGTTCCCAATTACTTCTTTCTTTCTTTCTTTCTCATCACACCTTCAACATTTGCTGTCTACCTGAGGAAAAATTATCGGAAGTCTACGTGGGGTATAAAAATATCTGTGTAAACATTTCCAAGCAAAAATCCTAAATCTTCTAGATTTTGTTCCATATTTGGGAGACATACATATATCCTCCCATTGTTTCTTTGTGAATTGCTTATCCAATCTATCTTGCAAATCCGTTCTAACCTCCTCTGATCGATTCTTATAGTTATCATACAATATTTTATATGCTCTACTAATTATTCCTTTTTAACAGCTGTTTCTGTTCTAGATTCTACTAAAAAAGTTTATCAGTGCTGGTCTTTCATTTAGGTCTCCCCTATTTCTTTTTCTTTGCCTGTACTCTGATATCGATCCTTTTATAGGGAAGGAAATCTGTAACCTGCAGTCCAAATAAATTCTTTTTTTTTCTTTTTTTTTTTTTTAGCAATTTAAAATTTTTTAAATGAAGCAAGGCAAGTGCACAACTGAAAAACAATTTAAGAGGCAGTAGTACAGTAGAATAAGTAGCTAGTCTACATATACAGAAGTCTATATATACAATAAAACAGTTAAAACACACTCAAACATTTCAGATGCAGTACAACATAGAGCACTTGAGTTGTAGCAATATTAAGGCAAATACAGATTTAATAAATGCATTAAAATATACTCTATATTTCCAAAATGTTTGAGAAGCACAGTCAGAACACAAGGATATTCAGACATTTTTTTTTTAATAAAGGGAGAAAGGAGGAACAGAAGGAAATAAACTAAGTGGGTTGGCCTTCTCAGATGTTCTCTCTGTATTAAGTAGAATGAGCTAATGACACTAGACTGGGAGGAATGACAAGATCAAATTTAGAGTAGGTGCGGGCAACTGCAAGGCCAGCATGTATAAAGACAAGATGCCAACAGGGAGCGAGGGTGGGAGAACACTACAGAAATGTTTATCACAAGTGCGCCAATAGCTATGAAATACAGTACAAGTATGCAATAAAATTGCTATAAATATCTAAAATAAGCAATAACTACAAATAAGCAAAAAAAAAAAAAAAAAAACAGGCTACTTATTGCTATATGGCACAGATCAGCTGCTACAATTCAGATAGCTCTGTGTGTAGTGGCTGATACACAACTATTCTAGTAACTAATACACATAAAAAATACTCTTAATAACCTATTTCTAGTCAGGTAAAACTTCCCATACATATAAAGATAAACATATGAACAAATAATACTGTACATAGAAAAAAGAGAAGAAAACATGTAAAAGATGTCAAGATGTAAAAGAGCTGATTAACACTTCAAAGATGCAGGTAATACTACAGCATGAACAATGAGCTATTATGCCAGAATGATTTTAAATAATCTAGAGCCCTAAAATGGGACAGAGGGGGAAGAGACAGAGGAGTCCGGTAGTATAAAGAGGATGGTTAGGGCTGTTACTGCTTTTGATTCAATGTTGGGTAGGGGCTTCTAGTTATAAAAATATTGGGGTAGTGGAAAGTGAATTATAATCAGCTGTAGGGGGGGTTTATGTGAGACCTGATTAGCTGTGTAATTTCATGGATTATACCATTAATAGTTGCAACTTTACTGTTATTTTTGTATACATTGATAGTTTATATATGGAGAAATTAATTTGTCACTAGGATAGCTGGTCGACCTCTGTGCTCACATTGTAGTTTCTTGGGTGTGTAGATTGAATAATAGCAAGTAAAGCATTTTTTCTTGTGAAAGACAATTTATTGACAATTTAAATGGAAAAAGTAAGCTAATTAAACTTACACACACACACAGACACACACACACACACACACACACACACACACGCACACACACACACACACACACACGCACACACACACGCACACACACACACACACACACACACACACACACACACACACACACACACACACACACTGAGAATGGGTACTGCATCCCATGTCCGTGGAGCACAGGACAGAACCCCCACCCCAAAAAAAATGCTTTGAGAGTATTAGATTGAGATTAGATTTTCATTATCTCACAGAAAACTCACTGTTTTGGAATAGCAGTTTTACTTGTCAAACATGTTATTGACTTTTTGACATGGAGTCAGTCTGTGTATTAGTCAATATTTTGATGACTCTGCCTTCTTGTGCTTAGGTGACTGTGCAAATGCACTTCAGCTAAACTGTTTTCTGGAATTAATATTTAGATTTCTATGACTTTGAGGAATAACATCTAATGCACATTGTTAAAGGGAATAGCCCTTTCATAAACATTTGCAAGACTAAAGTCATTTTTTTTCTGTATCAGGCAACAAAAAAGATATCTGATTCAATAAATAAATAAATACTGTACAACTGATTTCAGATATTTAGGAGAGGAGACACAGAGTTTTTTTTTAAGTCACAGTTTATCAGAAAATTGGCACATATCCATGCATTGCACCCACTCCTGGAAGGACCTGACCCCCCTCTCCTCCCTGCTGGACTCATAACACTTTTCTTTCTTAGTGGTCTGATTGAGAGGCTTGACTTGTGTTCATTGTTTTTGTTAATTTCTAATTTGATGGAATTGTAACTAGAAATGAAATGGATCCCTTAGTAGCTGACTTGGATTATAAGCTTCTAATTGACCATAACGTGCCCTGCTTAGTAAAAAAAGAAAAAACACATTTTTACTGTTAAACATTTCTTAACTTCAGAAACTAGAGTTAAATTAAAAAATTCTTCTCTTCTGTTTGAATCATTCTATTGCTCTATTTGTGTTTATACCAGTCTTGAGTTTACTATTAAACTGTACCAGAGCAGTTATATTTGCATCATATTTTTTCAGTGGTATTGTCACCATATAGCACTCAATAAATTGAGTTGGGTGGAACCAAAAGTTAAACTAAGGTTCTATAATTTATTGTTTGCATTTAATTACTTCTACAGCAATAAAGAAAACTCAGAATGTATTTTGTCTCCATAGTACATTCCAGAAAGGAACCTTTACTTCTTATCTGTTTCAATTGCAAATATAAACAGAATGCTGCACTGTACTTTAACAATGTAAAAACTGTCAAAAATATTAATACGTTCATGAATAAACTAAACGTTTTATGTGGGTGAATAGAAATGTTCATGTAAAGAAGAAATCAGTCAAATAAATTCTTAGCATCTTCCCATTCTATTGTCTTTCCCTCTTTAGTTATTTGCTCCCAATACCTTGGTTCCTTTGCCAGTTTTCTCCAATAAATTTCAGCTTTCTCTTGCCTATGTTTTTATACTTAAGTTACACTATTTGAATGTAGAGAGTCATATCTGCTGGGAGGGTACTGTTGCATTAAGTTGTTAAGAGCAGGGCATTTTTCTGACTTATAGAAAAGTCTGTGTGTTGTGGTTAGACAGATGGGTGATGTGGTTGTTCTAGCCAGTTTAATTCTCTGAGGTCTCAACAGTGTGGCGTTCTTTTGTTATAATTTACTGCAAATTTGGCTATTTTGTTATAACATTGCTCACGTATGGGGATTTGTGAGAATTGAAGTTTAGTGAAGATTGGGGCAGCATAGAGGAGAGATAGCAGTAAGAAAGTAGAGGCTATACAACTTCTAGTTATAGCAGTGAGGTAAGTTTTAACTCTGTACCCAGTAGATGAGTTTTTAACCACATCTGGTACATGGTCAAATTTCAACTAATCATCTATGATGACACCTAGTAATTTTGTTTGGTTTACTTGTTCTGTCATGGTATTGTTGGCAGAAATGATTGTGAATAGTGCTGTTTTGGTAGAGATGTGTTTTGAGGTGAAGAAGAGTAATTTTATGTTTTTATGGTTTAAAGGTAGTTATGAATTATATAGCCATGTTCTAAATGATAAGAAGGATTGCTGTGTAAGGTCTTGAAGATTAGAAAGAGATTTGGCAGACCAGATTAGGGCTGAGTCATCAGCTTACTGACCTACAGTATAATGTTTTGTAACAGTGTAGAGGTCTTTTATGAGTATGTTGAAAGGTATGGGGTCTAGTAGAGATTATTGGGGGACACCAATACTTACTGGCAAGAAGGTAGAGAAATAATTTTTCCATTTCACTGCCTGTCTTCTGCTTGAGAGGTAGCTATGGAAGCAGTGCAGTGAAAAGCTGGTAAGCCAGAAGGATGAAAGTATATGTAAGCTTTTCTGGTGGGAGGCAGTATTAATGTTTTTGACAAGTCCAGGAAGGTGGTGGAGATTACACCACTGGCATTTCTATGGATGTTGACAATATTAACATAATTCATCAAAGTAGTTATTGCGCTGTGATGAGGACAAAAGCATCGTTGATTTGAAGAAAGAAGCTGATTCTCTATTAGACAGTTGAGAAGTTTTGAACAAATACATTTTTCTAATAAATTTAATAATGGAAATAAAGTGGCAGTTGGCCTATAGTTTGAACAAATCTGTATTGATTCCACCCATATACAGTGGAGTAATGAGTGACTTTATTCCATATGAAGGGGACTTTATTTTCAGATGTAGCTTGATTTATCAGAATTGAAACTGCATGTACAATGGCCTCAGCTGCAGCTATAAGATATTCCCCAGTTAGATTGTCAGGGGCAGTTATAGTAGCCTTTAAATTTTTGAGACATTTTTTGACATCATCTGTGGGAACAGGTTAAATGGAGAAACACTGAAGGAGGTTATTTGATTGAGTAAAGACATCATGAGGAAGATTAGTTGCCTGGTTGGTTAATAACTGTACTGCCAGTATAAAATGGGTATTGAAATGGCTGGTTAAAGGTATAATTTTGTTTCTGTGTGTTTAGGTGTTGGCTGTGTAACTTGTCCTGGATTTAAAAGATTATTGACTGAGGTCCAGAACAGTTTTTGGATTATTAGTGAGCATGTTTGGATTGATTGAATAACAGGTTTTCTTATCATTTGCAACAAGTTGTTTTGTTAGGTTTCTTCTTTGTCTAAATGTTAGTAAAACAGGAGCTGTTTTATTTTTAGTCCAGATTTGCCATGCTTTGTCTCTTTGTTTCATGAGTGATTTAATTAATAAAGACAGCCATGAGGCAGGGTTGGCTTGACTCTTTTTTTTTCCCTGGAAGAGTGGCTTTTGTGTTTATAACACCTAGGAAGATTCTATTAAACTCAGCGACAACATCACATATGTGGGGAGTCTTTAATGACTTCCAGTTAAGGAGATGTACTATATATTATGTGTCTTGTTGAAAAGTAGTAACTTTTCTTATGAGGCTCCACTGATTTAGTTTGGGGCTATTATTTTGGCACCTTATAGTGTAGACTGGTAAGTGATCATTTGGGCTGTCTGCCAAGGTTCCATGGGATGAAATTTTATTTGGAGAGGATGTTAGGATCCTGCTCAGGGTTGATTGTCTGTTGTGGCTTTGTTACATGTAGTTGGTATGGTTATAAGTTGTGTGAAATTATGCTGATGTATATTAATGATTGAATGATTGAATTTTTCTACTGTATGGTTTGTCACTCTATATTAACATCACAGAATATTATGGATTCATGAGAGACCTTTGAAGAAGTCCAGGCAGAGAATATCTTCCAGTGTTTTAGCATTGTGAAATAGGGATATATATACACCCAGATCCTGATCCAGCATTAGGCGACCTAGGCAGTCGCCTAGGGTCTGCTGGCTGAGGAGGGGCCCAGTGGCTATGGGAGCTGCCACAACATTTAATTTTAAATTTAAAATGATAAATTACATGTCATTTCTTCTTTAAGAATGCCCACTACATATGTGCTTGTAATGCAGATTTACATTCCCTGCATGTGTTGACACACACACATTTAAATATTCATTTTCCATATACGCAATTTAAACTCACTTCCTGCTTCTTCTGTCAACATAATTTAACAAAATGAAAATTCCTTCAATATAGAATATACTAAGGGATGTGTGTGTGTGTGTGTGTGTGTGTGTGTGTGTGTGTGTGTGTGTTGCAAAAGAGAGTAAAATCCCACGAGTGGAGGAGCTCCCTGGTCAGCCTCAGTAAGAAGTTGAGATCCCTGATAAAATCCTCCAAAGCTAGTTATGAAAACAAAATCGCCACTGATTCTAAAGACAACCACAAAGCATTCTATAGCTATGTCAAGAATCTCAATGGCAACACTCAGATCTGCTCTGAGTTACAGCACAATGGCACTAAATATACAGACCCAACAGATATTGCCAACATCCTGACAGATAGGTTCAGTGCTAACTTTACCCCCCTCTCACCCCATAAAGAGCCCATCTCTATACCGGAAGGATGTAAAGCTCTTGTAATCACGGCTGCACAGGTAAAAGCCACACTCTCCAAAGCCAAGAACACAGCATCCATGGGACCAGACAACATCCCAGGCTGTGTTCTACATGAACTACGAATGAACTGGCACCCCCACCTAAGTACCATGTCCAATCATAGCCTCACCTCAGGCTTTGTGCCTGCTGAATGGCGCACAGCAATGGTTATCCCACTCCACAAGAGGGGAGCCACCACAGACCCTGGTAACTACCGCCCCATTATCCTGACGAGCCTGGTCTGCAAGGCCATGGAACGTATCATCATGGAACTTATAAACAAAGACATTGGTAATCTCCAAACTCTGGACCACATCCAGTTCAGGTTTATAAAAGGCAGATCATGTCTCCTAAAACTGATAGACTTCTTTGAAGCAGTCACCAAAGCCGTAGACAAGGGTAAGGTGGTTCACATAGCCTATCTAGATCTTGCCAAGGCTTTCGACAGCATCGCCCACTTTGGAATTATAGATAAAGTCACTAAACTAGGTATAAATCCCTATGTCACAAGATGGGTTGCCAACTGGCTCACTGAAAGAACCCACATTGTAAAAGTAGCAGACTCCAAATCCGACTGCAGACCAGTGATAAGTGGAGTACCACAGGGTTCAGTCCTGGGTCCTCTCCTGTTTGGTATCTACTTCTCTGAAGTACAGGTTAACACAGAACTTCTTTGGCTAATGAAGTTCACAGATGACTGCAAACTAGGAGCCATAATCAAAACTCCTACCGATGTGGACATCCTACAAAAGGGCCTCACTGAGACAGATGCCTGGTGTCAAAGCCATGGCGTCAAGCTCAATGCCAAAAAGTGATTTGTCATCCCCTTTGGTAAAAACTCTGTACCCATGAACTACAACATAGGCGGTAGTATACTTAACACTGAAAGTGTGATAAGAGACCTTGGGACACAGGTGGACACTAACAGTAGTCTCTCCTTTGATAATCACATCGCCACAGTAGTCAGGAAATCCTTCTATGTGGCACACCTCATCACAAAAGGTTTCTCATCCAGAAAAAAGAGGTCATTGTTCCCCTCTACTCAATACTCATTAGACCCATTATAGAGTACAACGCCCCTTTTGGTATGTACCTCACAAGACATCTACAACAACTGGAAAGGCCGTAGAAATACCTCACAAAGAGGATTACCAGCCTCAAACAGATGCCCTGCGCAGACCGTCTCAAAAAGCTCCAGCTTTACTCCATTGCATATCACCTACTCAGAGGTGATCTCTGCCTAACATACAAAGCTATGTCAAACCCAGAGCTGTTGGACATGCTGCACTTAAAGAAATCCCAATCCCTTCGAGCTACAGACTCTAGGGACCTAAACCTTTCCACCACAATAAACAGAACATGCCGGAGGGATAGATTCCTGTCCCAGAGATTTTCCATACTCTGGAATAAATGACCTATCTATATCAAACAAAGCTCCTCATTAGCACTCTACAAGAAAAATCTTGATGATTGGATGGGAAATAGGAAATTCGCCCCAGGGATCACCTCTGTGGCTCTGCTTGGCAGTGGCACAGGAAAATAATTTTCTTGGGTGGCAAAATCCAGGGTACCTTTTTGGCTGGGCTTGTATAGGCCCCAGGGCCGATAGCCTAGTACCTACCTATTGTGTGTGTGTGTGTGTGTGTGTGTGTGTGTGTGTGTGTGTGTGTGTGTGTGTGTTTGTGTGTGTGTGTGTGTGAGATGCCTTATTTAGAGATAGCAGGTTAGTTAATTTGCTCAGGCTCAAACCTAGTACCTTGGTCAGGAGAAAAGAGCCTGAATCCTCGACACCAACTACTAGATTGCTCGAAGAATATGAGTTTCAGTGTATTTTCAAGGAATTGAATTTCAGTGCATTAATGTTCAACAAATTGTGAATTTCAGTGCATTTTCAAGGAACTGTGAGGTTCAAAGGAAGATAAGTTTATTGCTGCTCATACTCTGTTTTAAATGTGCAACTGTTTTGTTTAGCAAATGACCATCACTGTTTGTGCTATAGAATTTGAAAGCAAACCAGGTAGCATACTTGACTTTGGTACAGAAGGTTGTTGGTTCTACTCCCACACCATGTAGATGGATTGATGATACTGTGGAGTACTTTAAGGGGTTGGTGGGGGTCATGCCACCCTGAATATGTCCTCCTTTGGATGAGATCCCTAGTAACTATGAATCTTTTGTCGATTTGCCATCCATTCCCAACAATATTATCAGCTTACCAATGTTTTTTTAAGTGTAACACAAGCAATTTCTTCTTTAAGGACAGCAGGCACTGAATTTGTAGATGAAATACTGGAATATAAAGTTGTTTGCCAACATCAGCTACTTCATTAATTACAGATCTCTAAATGGAATTATTCAAATAATGTTTGCTTATGTGGAAATTGTGTATATTGGCTGATATTGGTGGATTGTAATGACAGAAGTGTGATAGGCCTTTCATGGTTGAAATGTTTTGAAATGGGCAGTTTTGTCATTATTGGTTCATATGTTTTGTTTCATTGCTTACTGGAAAAATGTTCAAAACTACAAATTGAAAACACTTTAAGAAGTGGTGCTATATTATACAAAGAATGTAATTCAATACAATCAGAAAGGTGAATCTAAGAAAAATATGCATATATGCATAGTCCTAAAAATGTGCACAAGGGGCCTATGGTTTGAAAACAGCCCAAACGTAAACTTTATCTACTACTAGCCAGATGTATTTTCTTTGAATGTGGATTTCAATGCCGTTTCAAAGAATGTGAGTTTCAATGGCAAAGAAGTTTAATGTTCATGATAGTCTGTTTGCATTGTGAGTATGTATTGTTTTGTTTAGCAAATGGCTATCACTGTTTGTGCTATAAAATTTAAAATAAACATTTTAAATTAGAATCAAATATCTGTAATCACTGTAGAAGCAAAGAAGAAAAATAGTGTGTCCACACTAACAGGTTTGAACAGTGTTTATGGTAACTGGGGAGAAATAGCAAAGTAACTGGACACTGTAATGGCTGTGGGGGGGGGGGCAATGTGTAAGTGTATAGGGGGTGGTGATCCATTACCCTTCCGGTGGCCCCATTTGACTATGATCTGGTGCTGTATATACCTATGATTGAGACTGTCTTATGAGTATTTAATTTTAGCGTGGTCAGCAGAATTTCTGAGTTAGAGTAAGTTGGCAGGGTGTAGGGGAAAAGGGTGATATCTAGTATGTTTTTTGTGGAAAATAGTGACACTAGGAGCATTTTTACTAATCTGCTAATATTATATCCTGCCTGGGCAATTTCACATTTTGTTTCCTGTCACAGCTTATGCTTTTGTCCTGTATTTGTTGTTCATTGCCAGTACCTTAGCTGATACAATATATTCTCACACTTCTCTTTGGTTGTTGGTTGAAGTTTGTCTAGTTTAATTTTTTGAGGCCCCAGACAATGTTTTTACATTAAGAAGTCTTTTGTCCGCTCTCTTTTGGCAGGAGAGAGTAACAAAGTCCCTTCTTTTCTGGCTGGGATTCACTGTTTGAAACTACAAAGAATGTTGTGATCAGCTGAGGGCTTATTTGTTTTAAGACTTTCTGTACCTGTGTAAAGGGTAATGGATCACCACCTCCCTAGAACAAGTCATCAATTTTGTGTGATGTTTGACTCGGTATCTCAGAGCTTTCACTCACTTGGCAACCATGCCATTATTTCAAGAGACATTTTGTTGAATCCAATTGCATCCATTGCTAGATAAGTACTTTTAAGTACTGAACTGCACTCTGCTAGAATTTTGATATGGTTGGTGTGATATTTGAGCATTTCTTTTAGAATTTTGCAGTATAATTCAGCAACTGAAGTTATTTGCTGTTTCTACTGCATTTGATTGTTGTGTTGAATCCAGCTACATCCAGATATGAATATCTAAAACTATGGTTTTAAATTGCACTTTTAGTCATTCATTACTTGTGATGCTCTGATATCTGTTTATTTACTGTGTTTCTTGCTCTGCTCAAGTGCGTCAGCTGCTTCTGCACCTCTGTTTGGTTGTTAGTTTCAGCTTTTTTGGGCATCCTGTAACTGGTTTTACATAAAGAAGTCTTCAGTCAGGTGAGAGTAACAAAGCCCCCTTCTATGATTGGATTCAGTGTTTGAAACTTCAAAGCATTGTTGTGATTGGCTGAGAGCTAGGTTGTTTGTTTTCAGACTTTCTGTATCTGTATAAAGTTGTTGCAGTTGCACAATGCTACTTATGTCGCAAAAGAGGTTTAGCAGTGCCCTGTGTAGACGCAGACACCTAGAACTGAAATTTTCCATAAAAACTATACCTGAAAACTCCTCAGTACTTAGCTATGCAGACAGCAGCTAGTTTGTGCATAGAGAAGCACCCACATCTCGAGCTTGGTCTTAGGGAGTCTTGATAGGAATCTACATTCCTAGAACAACTAGCCCAACCAGCTTTAAACTCCTTCAGTACCATCTCCTTGTAAAATGCATAATAAGAACCTGTAGTCATGGACATGCACTTCACTACTATCTCTGTGGCTAGCATGGTGGATATAGACGTCCCAAGACAATGCAGCAATTGCCTCATGTATACTGATAACCACCTTATTCTCCAACAAATGGATACAATATGTAAGATGTAGTTATAGAATGTCACTGTATAGCATACCTCTCAACCCCTCAGTGCAAGAAATCTGGACAAAGCCAGAAAGAACTGGGGGACAAAAGCCCAAAAATAAGGAAGAATTTAACTATTGCTCCTATAAACTTAGAAAGTTGTTAGAATAACAGGTTTTGCATTATTACATATTTTCTGAAAAATATAGTCTGAAGCTCAAATGTCTGTCATTATTTAGTATTATTTAGTGACTTCAGTCTTGAATAATGTGTCAGAAAAACACAAATTTTATGAGGAACAGACCAAAAACATGAGGCAAAAATCTGGACATTCAGTGAAAATCTGTACAGTTGAGAGGTATGATAGGAAGGGCTCCCACATGCAAGCATCTGTAATTCCAAACAGGTTGTCAGTAACACACATGCTATGCCCTTGTCACATAGCAAGGTCCAGACATATAGACATACACACATATGCTGAAGTTCTTAAATGTAATCTCCCAAAAACACAAAGACCACCTAGACACTTTAAAGTGTCCTCAGCAACCTCTAGGGCACTCAGAAAAAAAAAATACTACAGCATTTCATGGTGTCTCAACTTTTAATCCCATAAGGCACTGCCACACATCCCAACATTCTAATCATAGGAGACTCCATTGTGAGATACACAGATGTCCTACTCACCAGACTAAATAAGGAGAGAATCGTGGTCAGCTGTTTATGAGGGACCATGATCCACTAAATCACGTATGCACTCATATCATTGGATTGCATATACCAGTATGACTCTCTCATAGGCCTTGTAGGTGCAAATGATCTGAGTCATACCTCCCTGGAATATATCAGATTATGTGGCCCAGGCGTGAATGAGACTAGCATCGAGCAGCATTCTATCTTCTCCAAAGAAGATACCACATTATGAACAGAAGCTGATTGACTTTATAATTGGCTTAGTTTATAGTGTCACTCCAAGGGAGTACAATATTTGTCAGCATGGGAGGATATGGTTGACAGACCTGCTGCTTCACTAGGGATGGTATGTACCTGTCCCTTCTAGGCTTTCAAATAATGGCTAAAACATTGTCCTCTCCCATTGTGCTGACTTAGACAATGCCAAACTGACCAACCTTCTGACATAGCAAATCCAGTCCTAGAAAATCTAAAGGTGTTAACTACTCAGTGCCAGGAGTCTCTACAGGAAACTTCACTCCTGCCAAGCTATCCTCACCTTGGAGAAAGTAGACATTTGTGCATTTGCTAACATGGTTTGAAGTCACAGAGAGCACCTGGCAGTGTAGAATTAAAATTCCTTCCACACATTTAGACCAACAATTACACAGGTGGGGACTAAGGGTAGAGATGTCTTGATTTACATCAAAAACAATCATACCTCAAGGCTGATGATATGCTCGAGATTCTCCATGGCCAAGTCACCACAGGCAAAGTCCTGTGCAATATCTTCACAAGCTATAGGTCCCCCTCTATGAAAGAGAAAACCCATAACACATACTTAAACTTATTGGAGGCACTCACTACTCAATCCAATACCATAGTCATGGGTGACTTTAACTACCCCAGTATAAACTGGGAATCATGCATGATCCTAAACATGCAGGCTTAGAATTCTTGGACTTTGTCAACACAAACACCGTGGACCAAATAGTTCATATGCAACAATAATCACGAGACACATAACTCTCCTAAACAGTGTGCCACTCAATCAAAGCCCCTAAGGCAAAACAGAATGTCCAGCACACTAGTCATAAGTGACTCGATAGTGAGGCACACTGATGTCCCACTCACTAAGTTGAATAAGGAGAAACTAACAGTCAGCTACCCGTCAGGTGCCAGGATCCACCACATAACGCACGCAGTCAGGTCCCTCAACAACAGGAACAAATATGACTCTGTCATTGTACATGTGGGAGTGAATGACCTGAGACGTACCTCCCTGGACTACATGAAAAGAGACACGGAGGAGTTCTTGGATTATGTAGTCCAGGCGGGTATGACCCTAGCCCTGAGCAGCATCCTACCATCAACAAGAATGATACCACAGTACAAGCAGAAAATGATTGATTTCAACAACTGGCTAAGTTTCTGGTGTCATTCCAAGAGGATCCAGTATCTGTCTGCCTGGGATGACATGATTGACAGACCTCGATGCTTTGCCAGAGATGGCCTGCATCTGTTACCTCTGGGCTTCCGGATACTGGGCAAGGCTCTTACATCCCTATAGTGCCTTTTTAGGCTGTGTTCCAAAGGCCAAATTACCACTGTAACAGCTACAAACAAATGCAGTCTGAGGGTCATGCTGCTTAATGCTAGAAGTCTAAATCTCAAAATGCACTCACTTGAAGCACTCCTTAAAATGGAAAACATTGACATTTGTGCTGTAACAGAGACCTGGTTCAGAGCAACAGAAAGCACCCCTGCACTACCAGGCTATAACTCATTCCACACCTTTCAACCCCAGAATTTGGACTGAAGCTCCAAAGGAGGTGGTGTTTCCATATTCATAAAGGATGCACACACCTCCAGACTGGTAGCCCAACATAATGCATCAGAGATACTTCAGGTGCAGCTAACATTGGGTAAGACAGCGATTTAGGTCATAGCCTGCTATAGGTCCTCAACCATGTCCCAAGACTCACACTCCACGTTCCTAAGCACCCTAGAAAATATTAGGGTCCAACCTAACACTCTCATACTGGGAAACTTCAACTACCCCTCCATTAACTGGGAAAACTACTCAAGTACCAATACACTTGCCCAACGTTTCCTGGAATTCATTAATTCCAGTGCCCTGGACCAGCTTGGTCTTATCCCCACTAGAGGTAGCAACATCATTGACCTGGTCATTACTAACATGGGCGACCATTGCTCTACACCAATAGTCAGCTCCTCCCTGGTTAGATCTGACCACAAACTAATAACCTTGGAAATCCACCCTCCCCCCACAAAGGTAACCACCATGAAAAACTTCTCCAAAGCTAACTCTGGGCTCCTAAAAACAGAGGTGGCTAACTTCACGGCACCCATGCAAATGGAGAATAGTTGCATGACCACTGAATCATACACCAATACACTGTAGGAGCATGTACACAAATGCATGGATCTTGCCATACCCAATAGAAGCAAGACACCCTCCTCCAAAAAAAGGAAGACGATCTGGTGGTCCCCTGCCATAAACAAACTCTGCAACAGAAGGAAGAAACTGATGCGGAATAAGGTGAAGTCCCAAGACTGGAAAAACTCCCTTATCAGCCTCAACAAAAAGTTGAGATCCCCCATCAAATCCTCTAAAGCTAGCTATGAAAACAGAATTGCAGCAGATATACTGAGCCAACAGATAGTGCCAATATACTGGCTGAGAGATTCGGTGCCAACGTTACCCCCCCAAAGGACCAATCACAATACCAGTAGATTGCCAGGCACCCAGTATTACTGCTGCACAGGTTAAAACACCACTGTCCAAGGCCAAGAATACAGCTTCTATGGGACCTGACAATATCCCTGGCTGTGTTCTACATGAACCACAGAGTGAACTGGCACCACACCTGTGTGTCCTGTTCAATCACAGCCTCACCTCAGGCTTTGTCCTTACCAAATGGTGCACTGCTTCAGTCATCCCTCTCCACAAAGGAGGAGCGACTACAGACCCTGGGAACTATCGCCCCATTAGCCTGACAAGTCTGATATGCAAAGCTATGGAAAGCATCATCATGCACCTAATAAACAAGGATATAGGGAATCTCCAAACTCTGCATCCCACACAGTTTGGTTTTGTGAAGAGTAGATCATGCCTGCTCAACCTGGTCGACTTCTTTGAGTCAGTCACCAGAGATGTGGATGAAGGCAAGGTGGTTCATACAGCCTACCTTGATCTGGCCAAGGCCTTTGATACCATTCCCCACTCAGGAATCATAGAAAAACTCACTAATCTAGGCATCAACCTCTATATCAGTAGGTGGGTTGCAAACCGGCTCACAGAGTGAACCCAGAGTGTGAAGGTAGCTGACTCCATGTCAGACTGACGACTAGTCACAACTGGAGTTCCACAGGGTTTGGTCCTGGGTTCTCTCCTGTTTGGTATCTACTTCTCTGAAGTTCAGGCCAACACAAAGGGACTCTGGCTGACAAAGTTTGCAGACGATTGCAAGTTTGGAGCTATTATTAACTCCCCAAGTGACATTGACATCCTGCAGAAAGGCCTCACTGAGACCAACAACTGGTGTCAAAACCATGACCATAAGTTCAATGCCAAAAAATGTGTCATCATCCCCTTTTGGAAAAACTCAGTTCCCATGAATTACCACATCTATGGTAGTTCACTGAACACAGAAGGCATTATAAGAGCTCTGGGAACACACTCACTAGACACCTGCAACAACTGGAGAAGCCACAAAAATACCTCATAAAGATGATCCTAGGCCTTAAACACTTGACCTATATGGACAGACTCAAACAACTCCAGCTATTCTCTGTCTCATATCGCCTACTTAGAGGCGATCTCTGCTTGACTTACAAAGCCATGTCTGACCCAGCTCTTTTAGAAATGCTACATCTAAAAAAATCCCAATTCCTCTGCACCACATGCTCCAGAGACATTAACCTCATTACCACAATCAACAGAACATGCTGGAGGGACAGGTTCATAACCCAGAGACTACTCATGCTCTGGAATAGACTTCCCATACATGTCAAACAGAGCACCTCACTGGCCCTCTTCAAGAGAAATCTTGATAAGTGGATGGGAAACAGAAAATTCACCCTGTGGCTCTACTTGACAGAGGCACTGGGAACTAATGTCAGGTGGCACGATGCCAGGGTAATCCTATGGGCTAGGCTTGTAAAGGCTCCAGGGCCATTAGCCTAGTACACGCCTATGAACCTATGAACCTACATACCCACTAGGGGCACAAACATAGTGGATCTTGTCCTCATTAACATGGGAGAATGATGCACCACAGGTTAATAGGTTCATAGTTTGTTACTTTGCATAATGACCTTTAGAGTCCTTACAAGCCTAGCAATGCATCCCAAACCACTTGGGTCTTGAGTATCATGGTCATCTATATGGGGGGCATGTTAGTAGGGGGGAGTAACTAAGGATTTGTATGGTGGGGGGGGGTTCCCATCCAATTGTCAAGGTTTCATTTGAATAAGGTCAGGGATAAACTCTGTTTTACATGGATGACAAGCCTATTCATTAGTGCAGGGATCCTTTGTGACACATATCTGTCTCTCCAGCATGTTCTATTTATATCATAAGTGAAGTTCAGATGCCTGGATCTAGTGATTCTGGTGCTGTTTGTTTTGCACATATGCAACAGCTCCATTAAGGCTGAGTCTGAGGAAGCCCTGTAAACCAGGCAGAGAGCCCCTGTCAGCAACCTGTAGGAGCCTGAATACAGAGACAGAGCCTTTAGGCAGCTATTGTAGGACCCTCTCTAGTGTAATACCTTTTGGTAGGTTGGACCATAAAGCTGTCTCCTTTGAAATGTAAATAAAACCTGGGACCCCTACTACCCTGGAACACCATTTTTTTTAAAACGTATTAGTACTGAGTGAAAATATGGCAGATTTTCAAGCCCCTCAACCCCTGAGAGCATGGCTGCCTTTATGGAATTGTTCACCGAAACTTTGTACAATCATATTAACAGATGGATAGTGACAGCTGTGCTTACAAGGAATATCCAGAAAACAACCACAAAAAACAAACCATCCTCATGGAATCCCAATATAAATAGGTTGTATAACAAGAGGAAGAAAGTCATGGCATTTCTCTACTATGATTTATCTGTAACTACACTATGTAATGCCATCCTAAATATTTTGATAATATGTAACCAAAGAATTTATCTTTGTTCTCTAGCACAAAATGTTATTTTAATTGTGTTTTCTTTACTATGATTGTATCTTTGAATACATTATGTAATGCAAAGCTTTTCTCTCTGGGCCTCCACTGAAAACAGGCTCCCTGAGCACAGTGGACCTCCCCAGTCATCAAACTGGAAATAAATAAATAAATAAATAAATAAATAAATAAATAAATACATAAAAAATTTGGAAGAGCAATACCCAGAAGATTAAAGAATCTTTCATTAATCTAAAAAAGCTATTCAGAGGACAAATAAGGTTTACCAAAGCCAAATAGAAGGTAAAATAGCCTCTTGGGACATGGGCAACTATAAAGCTTTCTTTAGCTATGTCAGTAACCTGAGAGCACAGAACTAATTGTAAATGTAGCCACCGACACTGAGCCAAAATATATAGCAAAGCAAATGACAGGTAAACTCAGCTACAGTTTTACCAACTATCACTAGAAAGCAGGTCCTCAATGCGCTCTCCAAGTTCAAGAATATTGTGTCAGTGGACCCAGATAATATCCTAGAGTGCCTCATAAATTGCATGAAGCACAACCTATCATGACTGTTTGAATCAGTATTTAACTTTAACCTTCAGACAGGCTTCATACTATAAGCCTGACTAGTCTCATGTTGTCCCTACAGTGTGTTCTATTTATGTTGCAAGCAAAGTTTAAATCCCTAGAACAAGTAGTTCTGGTGCTGTTCATTTTGTGGCTATGCAAAAGGTTCATCAGAGTGGGATCCAAAGCTGCCTTGTATGCCAGGTCTAGACCACCTGTTAGTCTTTAGGAATCAAAGTATAGAGTTAAGGCTTTGAGTTGCTCTGTATAGGGTGGGTTTATATTACACTATCGAAAGATAATGTAATCAAACAGCCGAAACATTGAAACGGATGCATTTCAAAACTTGTATTGTGGGGGGCTATGCCCCCCCAACTAAATATATATTCCAACTCCGAGATCGCACTACAGTGAGGAAAGGGCAAATATCCCAATCTTCACTGTACTGCGATCCTACAATTCAAACTTTGAAATGTGTCAGTTTCGATGTTTTGGCCGTTCGATTATGTTATCTTTCGATAACATAATAAGAACCCGCATAGGGCATGCTGTTTATGCCCTGTATTCTTTGTGTGAGGAACCTTTGAGAACATTCCAGTTGTTACATGTGTCCAGTCAGGTACATACTGAAGGGGAGTTGTACTCAGCGATGGACCTGATGAGGGTTGAACACAGTGGAACAATTACTTTTTTGGACCTACATGCTATGCCCTTGCTTATAGTTTGAGCAACACAGAATGATTTTCTTACTACCTTAAACACATGTTGGTCCAAGGCCAGGTTACTATCTACATGTGTACCAAAATTTGTGACTACTGGTTCTACACTCAGGGCTGTGCTGTCGATGAGGTAATTTCCTAGGTTGGATGACTTTTCAATGAATACTATTATACATTTCTTGCCATTGAACTTTATTTGTCTGTGTTAGTCTTTCCTGTAGGATATTAGTGCTTTGGATGGATTCTGTAATTGCTTCTAGTTTACAGCCATCTGCTCTTGATATTGGCCTTGACTTCCAAGAAGTACATGCTAGAAAGGAGCACAGCCAGCACAGAACCCTGAGGGACTAGTCTAGTGACTAGCCTCTTTCTGGAAGTGGTCTCCCCTATCCTAACTTCCTGGGTCCTATCTCAAAGGCAGTTGGCTATCCAGCACCTAACATAGGGATTGATGCCTATATCTGTGGGTTTCTTTACTGTGCCCAAGTGAGCAGTGTGTACCAGTTTGCCTTCATCCGTTGCCTTTTTGACCTTCTCAGTGATGTCCATCAAGTTCAGTAGGCATGATCAGTCCTTCACAAAACCAAACTGGGCTGGATTCAGTGTTTGAAGATTTTTTATGTACTTATTAATCATTTGAAAGCAGTACTAATAGCACAGCAGATAACATGCTTGATTTCGATGCGCAAGGCTGTGGGTTCTGTCCCCACAGCATATAGATTGATTGCTGATACTGTGTTGTACTTTAAGTGGGGGAGGGGTGCTGCAGTCCTGAGTGTGTTCTCCTTTGGATGAGATGCGTAGCAATTGTAAAGCTGTTAGGGGCTGGGAAATTGGCATAATGGTTAAGGTTTTTACCTTGCAGATATAAGTTACAAGGTTTGATTCTCAGATGAGGTAATTAGCTATGCTTAAAATGTCCCCAAAGGGCAGTTGGCCTAGTACTAATTCATGAACTCTGAACTAATTTTCATGATAGGGCACAAAAAATGAAGCAGTTAGGATGAATACCCCACCAACGTATGAAAAACTCATATAAGTCCACAAAGAAACTTGGTGGAGTAACCAATTCATGAAGTTATCACTGTTGAAACCAGTCAGAGCCCAAGTAAAATCCAGATAAACTTTATTAAATGAGGGTAAGCGCTTTCATGATACACATATCACTTCATCAGACCTTATAAAAAGTATATGTTGGCCATCTTCACTTTTAAACACATCTCAACTGATCAGAATGAAAGATCAATTAAGCAACCATTTCATTACAGAGATGCTTTTGCTATAAATAATATAAAATTAAAAAGCCAGTATAGCTATATACTAAAATAACAATGTAGAAACTCATATGTATATATTCTCCTAAAAACAAAACAATATTAATAAAACAGGCTTAATAAATACAACATAAATAATACTGTATATCAAACTACAAAACACTTTCAACAGTATACATTTACATGGGGCTCCTGCTTAAACAACTTCCTATTCTTCAACACTGGCTTAAGGGGTATTCTATCATTCAGTCCCTTCCCTTTATTTGCCCTTAACCTAATAATCCATCTAGTTTTGGAAGTCTCAGTATAGTTGCATATGTCACCTCCTCTATCACTGGGGATAATTTTCTCAATCACCAAAAATGTAAAACTATGATCATTACCTATAAGTGATATATGTCTGGCTAGTGCATTTGTTAAAGTGCCATTCCTAATGTGAAGTGGGTGTTACCTGATTCTAAACCTTAACTTCCTATTAGTTTTACCTATGTAGAAGGCAGAACATAGGCTGCAGACTGCTAAATAAACCACATTACTTGTGTTACAGTTTGTTTTTGTATTAAATTCCTAAATTCATTTAGTATCTGGATGCATAAATTTGTTATTTTTATTAATATAAGTACATTGATTGTATTCACCACATGGTGACATACCCTTAGCTGTATTCATTTCATGTTCCTTCTCCACACTGGGATAGCATAACATTCTTTTTAGTGACTTCTTGTTCTTAAAAATAAAATTGGGATTCTCCCCTGCCACTTGCTTAATTTCTGGATTCTGAGGTAATATACCCCAATTTTTCTTAATTACATTGGTTACTATGTTCACATCACTGGTATAATATGTAGAGAATCTAACAACATATTTCTTCTGTTTAATAGAACTTCTGCTATCATCAGTTAGTGAAAAATATGTTTTTTCTATGTTATCCTTCCATGAGGAAGATGAACCCAGAACTTCAGTCGTTATATTATCAGCATATCCCCTTTCATTAAATCTAGACTTCAGATCGGATAATTCTTTTTCAAATTCATCATCCCTAGCCATTAATCTAGATGTCCTGAGGGTTTGTCCCTTCACTATGTTCTTAAAGATATGCCCTGGGTGCATGCTACCCCTATGGAGTAAAGTGTTCCTATGCTATTTTTTCCTGAATAGTCTGGTAACCAAACCATCTACTTCATCTTTAGACACAATTACATCCAAAAAAATAAATTTCATATGCTGAGTGTTTCATCTCAGATTTTAACAAATTAGTACTATTCCCTATTTCAAGGACAAATTCTTCTAATGCTATTACTGTGCCATCCCATAGCAAAAAAAAGATCATCTACAAAACATTTGTAGAATAAAATTTGGGGCCATTTACCATCATGTAGTACATTCTTATTTTCCCACTCAGCCATCACAAGATTGGCATAACTATTTGCACTAGCCATGTCCATGGCCACACCATCGTTCTGTGCAAATAGTTTTCCATCAAAGCCAATCACATTATTTGTTAGAACTTGTTCCATTAACAAACATATCAAGTCTACTTTTGATCCATTGTAAGTCCTTTCATCTAATAAGTGTTGTCTCAAAAGCTCTAGTCTAGTCACATTCGGAATACATGTGAATAATGAACATACATCTAATGTTACTAATAATATTGTTTTTAGGTCTCCATCACATTCCCTCTTAAAGACAAATAAATCATGTAAAAATTGTTTAGAGTCCCTTAAGATGTTCCTGTTTTTATTTACCAATCTCAAACTTTTTTCTGCATAAATAGAAATGGGTTCTGTACAGCTAAGACAGCTGTAATGGTAGCAAATGCAGGAAATCAGAAGAAGCTAAGAATTCATACAGAAGGGAAAATAGTGGAACAAGTTAACAGCTTTAAATATCTGGGAGAGGTTGGTTGAGAGGAAGGGAAATCTGAATGAGAAAGAGATTAAGGCTAGAATCAGAGGGACTACACCCAAGTGTCACAGAGTGTTAGGGGTAGTGAATGACAGAAGAATTCCAAAGAAGCTGAAAAGTAAGGTGCACACAACAGTAGTGAAACTAGTACTACCATCTGGTACAGAATCCTGGGCAGTAAAGGCAGAGCAGTTGAAGAAGCTTGTGATGCTGGAGACGAAGGGCCGAGATGGGTAATATGATGTGCACTATGGGACAATTGAAGAAATGAGGAATCAGAGCAGAAGCTAAATTATCTCCAAATGCAGAGAAAGTCAAAGAGAACAGATTATGGTGGTTTAGGCACATGTGCAGAAAAGAAGACAATATGATAAAGAGGATTTGGGACAGACAGGGTGAAGGCAAGAGGAGATGAGGGCTTCCAGCAAAGAGATGGTCGATTGATGGAGAAAAGACCTGTGACAGTCAGGTATGACTGTCAAGGAAGGTAGAAAAGTGGTATTACATAGCTAGAGATGGCTACAGTTGACACAACATCCTGACTCCATGTAAAAAACAGGACAAATGGGCTTAATGATAATGAGCATAACAGATATCAGGGTGAGGTCATACACTAGACACCAAAGAATACTCTTACATTGTTATAGTGGCACCAATGGCATAACAGATATTAGGGCATGAAGAGATGCACTAGACCACCAAGGAATACTTTTAAGTGCCATAATGGCACATACAGCAGTATGGGCATGGGTGGGGGGTACAGTAGATACCACAGTATCATAGATAAGTGCTGTAATGCTACTTCATATACTACAGGGGTTTGAGGGAAAACAGGAAGGCAGACAGATTAGGGACTGGTGTGTGTGTGTGTGTGTGTGTGTGTGTGTGTGTGTGTGTGTGTGTGTGTGTGTGTGTGTGTGTGTTTGTGTTTGTCTGTGTTCAGGTTGTGCGTACTTGTGTGTGGGAGAGTGAGTGATTGAGTGATTGAGTGATTGAGTGAGTGTGTGAGTTAGTGAGTGAGTGAGTGGAATGCCACTGCCTACATGAGCAGCTGGTGCTGATTTGCACATTGTGTTAGGAAATGTGATCTGAGACATGCAAATTAGCAGATAATGAGGTCTTACCTCATCGTGGCTAACATTTTTCTGAATAGCGAAATGGGCATTTAGAGGGGAAAGGAATGTTCCAGCATCAGCCATATATGGCTCATGCTAGTTACTTTAATGAATTCCCAGGCCTGTCTTTATATATCTTGCATCACACTCAAACATGCATGTGAACATACATACACACACACACACACACACACACACACACACACACACACACACACACACACACACACACACACACTCATTTTCCATCTATGCTTTATGTGTTGCAGGTGATACACATGCCAAATGAGTAATTGTGCACATCTGTCTCTGCCCTGCCAGTTTTGGTATGCTTCCAAACTCCAATAGTTGTTGCCATCTTATTCAGTGGATGTTTGCCAACTACGATCCAATGTTCAATGCTTTTGTGTTACACTTTCATTTTACTGTATTTATGTTTGTTCAATTGTGTTACTCTCTCTCTCTCGCTCTGTATTTATGGTGAATTCTGTAACATCCTCCTGTACTCTTTGGAGATGTTAGCTAATCTACATATTGGTTATGCGTAGTAGTGTGTTCTGCATTTATGGCATTCATTGCTTTTTCTTCTTTTATTAGTGCACTAGAATTTTCTTTTGTAAAATATTTTAATCAAAATGTTATATACAGGAACAAATATAGCAAGAAAATAAAACACATAATTTACTCAATAATCTACATCAAGTCTTGATATATACACTATGACAATTCATTAAAAAAACATAAATGGATCATAGAACATAGATTATATTTTCCTAATAATGAGTTCAGTTTTATCCAATAATTATATTCTGTGGTTGTTTTATTCCATCTTAACACTAGAAATTTCTTTAAAACGCACAGCAGTGACAGTATTGATAAATTATGTAAATGAAGGTATGATCCTGTTTTTTGTTCTTTGCAGTAATTTCCTGGCTAGAGTTAATAAATGGCAGAGATGAAGGAATTGATACTTGGGTGCACATCTGGGAATTGAAGCTTTAAACAATATTAAAAGTTTAGTTATGCATCACACTACAATGCTTGCAGCAAACATTGATTTTTTTCCCAAAAGCATTTGTACAACTTTGCAGTCATAAACCATATACTTCCAATCTGCTTTGATTAAGGATGTACTCCTGCAATTACAATACCTTTCTTTTTGTACATAATTTCAGTTCTATGTTGAGTAATAAATGTTGTATGTAAACATTTTCAAAAGAATATTCTCCAAACTAAAGATAATCCTTGAGATAAAATAAACTCCATGTAGACCACGGGAAGCCTACATGGAGTTTACATGCATGTGGGGTGAGCAGCAGCGCTAATTACATATTAATGTAGTGCACCACGTTTAAAAGTAAATAAGTGCAGTTTTGTGGCTGTCAACAGTGT
>NC_056733.1:1333139516-1333167016 GCF_019279795.1 Protopterus annectens
ACACACATACCAGTTGACTGCAGTCAGAACAAAACCCCTACCTAAGTGTACAGATTTTACTCAAGCACCATGGCACAAGTCTGACTTTTACAAGGCTGCAGAACAAATTAATAGTGGATGACATCAGTAGTAGATGTTGTAGAGAAGATGTTGAGAGGTCCACATGAAATGGATGTGCAGACATTTTCAATTTTCAAAATACTGTCAATCCATGGGATTTGAGTGGTAACTGTCAAATACACACTTATGCTCTTCTGGCTAGATAGAGGGACACGCACACACAGTTGACTGCAGTAAGAAAAAAAAGCCCTACCTATCTAAGTATATAGACTACAGAGCTCAGTACTTACATGCAATAGCCACAGCACAAATCTGAATTTTACAAGGATGCAGGACAACTTATTGTGGATGACATCAGCAGTGGATGTAAGACAGAAGATATTGGGAGGACTGCATAGGTTCATAGGTTTATAGCAGGTTACTAGGCTAAAGGCCCTAAGGAATTTACAAGCCTAGCTGTGTAAAACATGAGTAACCTTATTGACCATAGTTAGATGGTCTTTGTTACCAGAGTGATTTTGTGATTAGCACCGACAGCCCCTGTCAATGAGGGATATAGGTGTCACCCCTGGAGTGAATTTACAGTCACCCATCCAATTGTCAAGGTTGTGCTTCAATAGGGTCATTGAGGAGCTCTGCTTCCTATGCAGTGGGAACCTATTCAGATGAGCGGCAATTGCTAGGAGATATATCTGTCTTTCCAGCATGTTCTGTTTATGTCACAAGCTAGATTGAGATCTGTGGAGCAAGTTATACATGTCCCATTTGATTTACAGATGCCCAGCATTTGCATTAGGGCAGAGTCTGAGACTGCTCTGTAGGCCAAGCACAGGTTGCCTGTTAGCAGCTTGTGTGATACTGAGTGCAGTGACAGGGATTTCAGTCTTTCCATCTATGTCATGTTTTATGGGCTCTGGATTATCTTGGTCAGCAACCTCTATGGTCTCTCCAGTTGCTGCAGGTGTCTGGTGAGGTACATATAGAAGATTCATAGGTTCATAGGTTGGTACTAGGCTATCGGCCCTAGGGTCTATACAAGCCTAGCCATAACAATTCCCTGGCTATTTCTACCCACAGTATTTATTTCCCTGGAACCATGTCTAGCAGGGCAACTGACATGATCCCCGGGGTGAATTTCCTATCTCCCATCCAATCATCAAGGTTCCTTTTGAAGAGGGTCAAAGAGGCGCACTGCTTGACATGTATGGGCAGTCTATTCCAGAGTCTGGGGTCCCTCTGGGTCAGGAACCTATCCCTACAGCATGTTTTGTTCATTGTGATGACAAGATTTAGATCCCTGGAGTGAGTGTATCTGAGGTATTGGGATTTCTTTAAGTGTAGCATGTCCAACAGCTCTGGGTTTGACATGGCCTTGTATGTTAAGCAGAGTTCGCCTCTGAGTAGATGATATGTGACAGAGTATAGGCGGAATTTTTTAGATGTTCAGCATAGGGCATCTGGTTTAGGCCTGTGATTCTTTTAGTGAGCTATTTCTGCAGCCTCACCACTTGCTGCAGATGTCTTGAGAGGTACATACCAAATGGGGCATTGTATTCTATAATGGATCTAATGCGGGATGAGTACAGTGGGACAATGACCTCCTTTTTTCTGGATGAAAAGCCCTTAGTGATAAGGTGTGCCACATAGAAGGATTTCCTGACTGTTGTGGTGATATGGTTATCGAAGGTGAGACCATTGTCCACCTGTGTCCCTAAGTCTCTTATCACACTTTTGGTGTTCAGTGTACTGCCACCTATGTGGTAATTACTATACATTTCTTGGCATTGATCTTGAGCCCATGGGTTTGGCACCAAGCACCTGTTTATGTAAGGCCCTTTTGTAGAATATCCACATCATTTGGGGATTTCAATAATGGCTCCCAGTTTGCAGTCATCTGCGAACTTTGTTAGCCAGAGTCACTTAGTGCTGACCTGTACTTCAGAGAAGAAGATGCCAGACAAGAGTGGTCCCAGGGCTGAAGCCTGAGGTACTCCACTTGTCACTTGTCTGGAGCTGGATTTGGAGTCAGCTACTTTTAAAGTGTGGGTTCTGTCAGTAAGCCAGTTGGCAACCCATTGAATGGCATAGGGATTAATGCCAGGCTTAGTAAGTTTATCTATGATTCCAGAGTGGAGGAAGGTGTCAAAGGCCTTGGCGAGGTCCAGATATAATGTGTGGACCACATTACCCTTGTCCATGGCTCTGGAGACTGATTCAAAGAAGTCAATCAGGTTCAGGAGACAAGAATCCAAACTGCATGGGATCCAGTGTTTGAAGGTTGCCAATGTCTTTGTTTATAAGTTTCATGATAATACATTCCATGGCCTTGCAGATTAGGCTCGTCAGACTGATGGGACAGTAGTTCCCTGGATCCAGGGTGGATCCCCCCTTGTGGAATGGGACAACTGTAGCTGTGCACCACTCAGTGGGCACGAAGCTTGAGGTGAGGCTATGATTAAACATGACACTTGGGTGAGGTGCCAGTTCATTTTGTAGTTCATGTAGTACACAATCTGAGATGTCGTCTGGTCCCATGGATTTTGTATTCTTGGCTTTGGAGAGTGCATTTTTTACCTGTGTAGTCATTATTACCAGAATTTGGCAATCTTTCAGTATTGAGATGGGCCCTTTAGGGGTGAGGGGGGTGAAGTTTTCACTGAATCGATCTGCCAGGATATTGGCAATATCCTTGGGATCAGTATGTTAAATGCCATTCTGTTGTAGCTCAGAGCAGATCTGTGCATTCACATTTAGATTCTTGACATAACTATAGAATGCCTTGTGGTTGTCTTTAGAATATTTGGCAATTTTATTTTCATAACTAGCTTTGGAGGATTTTATAAGGGATCTCACCTTCTTACTGAGGCTGGTAAGGGAGTTTTTTGCATCCTGGGATTTTCCTCTTTTCTGCAACAGTTTATTCCTTTTGTTGTAAAGTTTGTTTATGGGATGGGACCACCAGATTGGCTTCCTTTTCTTGGAGGAGAGCATCTTGGTTCTATTGGGGATGGCACGATTCATGCACAAGTGGATGTGCTTGTACAGTGCTTTAGTGTAGGACTCAGCAGTCAAACTTTCAGTTCCCATCTGCATGAGGGTGTCATGAAGTTTGTCACTTCTGACTTGAGTAGCATGAAGTTGGCTTTGGAGAAGTTTTTTACAGAGGTTTCCTTACTGGGGGGTGGGGGTGGGATGTGGATGTCAAGGGTGATTAGCTTATGGTCATCCTGACCAATGAGGGGGTGACCATAGGTGTGGAGCATCAATTTTCCATGTTGGAAATTACCAGGTCTAGGATATTGGAACCCCTGGTGGGACAAGGGATTAGTTGATCCAGGGCATTGGAATTTATGAATTCCAAGAACCGTTGTGCAAAGGTGTTAGTACATGGTTATTTTTCCCAGTTAATGGCAGGATAGTTGAAATCACCCAGTATTAGTGTATTTGGTTGTATCTTAATATTTTCCAGTATGTTTAGAAAGGTGTACTGAGAACCTTGGGGCATGGTGGGGGATCTGTAGCAAGCTACAATTTGGATTGCAGTCTTACCTAGTGTTAGTTGCACCTGGAGAATTTCAGACGCATTGTGTTGGGCAACTAGCCCGGTGTTTGAATATCCTTGGTGAAAATGGACACTCCTCCACCTTTAGTGTTTTGGTCCTGGTTTGGTGGCAGAAAAGTGTGGTAAGAGTTGTAGCCTGGTATTGCAGGGGTGCTCTCTGGAGCCTTGAACCAGGTCTCAGTTACTGCACAGATATCAATGTTGCCCATTTTTTGGAGTGCCTCAAGATACTGCATTTTGAGGTTCAGACTTCTAGCATTGAGTAGCATTACCTTCAGATTTTGCATGCTTGCACCTGTTATAAGGGTGGCTTTGTCCTTTGAACTTTGCCTAAAAAAGGCACTGTGGGGCTGGCAAGAGCCTTAGCCAGTAACCTGAATCCCAGGGGTGACAGGCACAGACCATCTCTGGCAAAGAATCGTGGTCTGTAAATCATGTCATCCCAGGCAGACAGATACTGGATTCCCTTTGAATGACATCAGAAGCTTAGCCAATTGTTGCAGTCAATCATTTTGTCCTATACTGTGGTATCATTCTAGGCAAAGGTGGGATGCTACTCAGGTCTAGGGTCATAACTGCCTGGGCCACATGATCCAAGAGCTCTTCCATGTCTCTTTTCATGTAGTCATGGAGGTACGTCTCATGTCATTCACTCCAACATGGACAATAACAGAGTCATATTTGTACTTGTTGTGGAGTGACTTGAGTGCATGCATTATGTGGTGGATCCTGGCACCCAACAGGCAGCTAATTGTAATTTTCTCCTTGTTCAGCCTGGTGGGTGGGACATCAGTGTGCCTGACTATAGAGTCACCCATGGCTAAAGTGTTGGGTACGTTGTCTTGCCTTAGGGGCTGTTGTTTGGTGGCACACTGGTGTTGTGAGCTATGTGACACTTTGGTTTTTATTGGTGTTTGTTTGCTTTTCAGCTTCGGAGGTCCTTGTTGCTTGGGCAGGTTAATGTTAAGAGCCTCCACATATGTGGAGTTTAGTGTTGCTATGTGTGGGTGTTGGTGGTGTGGGTTTAGAAAGGCTATGTGTTGCTTGAGGTGTAGTGTGGGTATTAACCTTCCCCTCTTTACTGTCTAGCACAATCTTGGGTGGAGAGACCTTTGCTTCCAGTTTGGCTATGTAAGTGCATCTCTAGCAGGTTGTAGTGTTGGGTGGTAGGAGGAGAGGGTTGTCTGTGTACATGAGGCAATTACTGCATTGCACCAGTATGGCCATATTCACCAGGTGGACAGGAGAAATCACCAGAAGCTGACCCTTGGACATGCCTGGTTTGGTGCTTTTTTTTGTAAAGTACAAGAGCTGTTTTTGCTTACCTTAGCTAGGTACTTTGCAATTATAGGCTGTTTAGTGCCTACGATTAATGTCGTCTTATTAACAAGGAGAGTTGAGTGCTTGTATCAGTTTAAGACTTCCTAGTACTTTCCAGCAGGTTTTAAAGCAAGTGCTAGTCACAGGGATGCTTAAAGGTAAAATGAAAACAAAATGGTTTATCCTAAACACTGCAGAGGAGTTAGATGTGAAAGTAGGTACTAAGTTTTACCTGTGTAAAAAGTTAAGTTTTAGTGCAGAGTTACTATTTTTAAAACAACAAGATGTATCAGCAAAAACAACAAGATAGATTGAAAGGGGGTGGTCACTTTTGTATTCTGGTACTATGGAATACAGTAGGATGGCCAATAAATTTAAATAGTTGAAGTGGGGGTGGGTGGGGTGATTTCAAAAAATTATAATTTTGTGCTTACTCACACAAACCAGTAAAAACAGAGAGGAAATGAGATATATGGTCAAATTAACATAAGGGGAAGGCAACTAGAAAGACAATGGTGTCTAAGAACATTACAGTAACCGGATGGGAGGGTGGGGAAACAAAATCTGCCTGACTCACAAGAGACAGAGCTGTATTCTTTTTTCAAGTTTTAATATGCAGTTAAAATCAGAATACAAGTAAAACACAAGGTAAATAAAACAAATCATAGTATTCAAAATAGAGAAAAGCAATAAAGTAATGCAACAAATAAAAAGCAAACTAACCTTTCCCTCACAGAAAAGTGTAGCAGAGTCTGGGTGAGCCTTTCTAGTAAAGCTCTGAAATGTTTTGTTTTACCCCTTAAAAAGAAGGTTTAGTTCCTAGCTCCACCCCCTGAGTTCACAAATGATTAACATTAACTGACCTGTTTTATTGACTTGTACTAATTTCTGCCTGACTCACAAGAAACAGAGCTGTGGTCTCTTTTCAAGTTTTAATATGCAGTTAAAAGCAGAATACAAGTAAACCTCAAGGTAATTTAAACAAATCACAGTATTCAAAATAGAAAAAGGCAATAAAGTAATACAACAAATAAAAGCAAACTAACCTTTCCTTCACAGCAAAGTGTAGCAGAGTCTGGGTGAGCCTTTCTAGTAAAGGGAGAAGAAGGTTGCATTGTACTCAGTTAGTCATCTGATAAGGGTAGAGTACAGTGGAGTTATGCCCTCCCTTGTCTTGGATGCAATGACCTTATTTATGAGGTGCACAATGTAGAATACGTTTCTTACCACTAATGACATGGTGATCAAAGTTTAGATTGCTATCAACCTGTGTTCTCAAGTCTCACACCACTGAGTTTGAGCTTAGAGGGGTGCTATATATATCATAATTAGCAGGGGCTACTTCTTTGCCAAAGTGGACAGTGAGGCATTTTCTTGTGTTAAGTTTCAGGTCATGAGTTTGGAACCAGTCGTTTGTCTGTGTAAGCCCTATCTGTAATATGTCAACATCGCTGAGGGACTCTATATGATTGTGCCCAGTTTACAGTCATCTGCATACTTGGTAAGCCATAGTCCATCTACCTTGTCCTGGCCTTCAGAGAAATAGTTTCCAAAGAGTAGAAGAGTCATCACAGATCCTTGTGGTACTCCATTGGTAACTGGTCTACTGGTAGAGGTAGACTCCCCAACTTTGATAGGGTGTATTCTGTCAGTGAACCAGTTGGCTACCTATCTAGTAATACATGGGTTAAGCCCCAGATGGGAGTGTTTCTCTATGATACCCGAATGGGAGATTGTGTCAAAGGCCTTAGCAAAATCAAGATATGTGGTATGTACTGTCTTCCGCCAACCAGGGCTTTGGTGACATTCTCAAAGAAGTCCACTAGGTTTAGTAAGCAAGACCTACCCTTGACAAAACCAAACTGGGTTGGGTCGAGATTTGAAGGTTGCCTTTGTCCTTCTGAATAAGGTCCATGATGCTTCTTTTGATAGCCTTTCAATTAAGGGTATTTAGGCTTAGGGTCGATAGTTCCTTGGGTTAGTTGATGAATGTGTAGGCATGTTCAATTGTGGAGTTGATTCTAGTTCTGCATGTTACCAGATTGATGTGCATTGCATACCACACAATATTTGTGATTAATTTATGTAGTGTAGCTGATGTATCTGTAAATAAGTACCAAAAGACCAGGGTGCAGTGATGGGGGTGGCAACACATGGCTTCATTGGAAATATGTGACACATTGTTAGTTAGGACCTTTAGTTTGTTATGTTTCCACATGTAAAAAAGTATCAACAGTGTGTGTCTGTGAAGCCAAAAAATAACATCAAGAAACTGCAAAATTAGAGTCACATAGTGTAACAGGGAGTCTTTATGATAAAAAAATGTTCAAGGACCAGTTGTTAAATCACATGAGCATAACTCCAAAAGAGAAGAGACCAGTCGCATAAGTTAGGTAGGTGAGGAAGCAAATGCAAACAAACAAGACAAGAGACAAAGACAGTGAGGGACACAAAAGGTGGGGGGGACACCATGATTGGGGTGAGCGAGGGTGGGGACAATACAGGTTCATGCCCGTCAAACAAGAAGAGAGTGAGAATCTAGTCTTCACCCATTGGACTGTCATCACTGTCCCCTTACTCCACTGGTGGCTTGAGTGCTTGATGTCTCCTCCTCCTACATACTGTGAGGAAGAGCAACCTCTCCATGGTGTGGTGCATAACCCTATGCACCAACCCTGGCATCTCTTGGAGAGTGATGAAATCCACACCTACACCGCTTCTCCCGGAGGGTACCACAGCACCAGCTGCTGGGGTAGTACTATCTCAGGGCACAGATAGTGCAGGAGCAGCAGAGGAAGTGCCTCCAGATTGGGTCCCAGATGTGCTGTGCATCGGTGATGGAGATGGTGGAGTGGGGGCAGGCTGATTCACAGGGGCTGTGCTGTGAAGCATTTAGTGATTTGGTACAGATGGATGACATGGAGACATTTTGATAACACATAATAAAAAATAATAAAAAAGGAAGATAAGGGCTGGGGTGAGAGAAGAAAAGATAAAATTAGTACCATCATTTGTGACATACAATGCACTAACATAATTATGCAACTATTTTATCTGAAGTATTACACTTAAGTATATGTCCTAATAACTACACACTATAACTACAGTTTGCTGAAAGCAATCCTTGAAATGTGCATATATTGCATATATACTTGGATCAAATGTACAGATTACAGTTAACAGCAGGGTATTAATGTCAATTCTATAGAGTTTGTTTAAGTCAATGTAATATTATTGAAGAACTGCAGTATTGTATAGCTGTTACTCATGGTATTTGAACCCACAACATCTGCCTATAATCTTACACTTGACTCCTAACGTTGGTTTGTGCTACAGACTAATGCATGTAAACTTGCTTTTACACTTAGTTTATGCATTCTGAATTTTCCAAAACTGTATTAAACCCCCCAAAATCTATCTTTAGCTTTTAAAGCTACAATAATAGTTCTGCTATGCTGCATACAAACCACTTGCTTCCCTCAGTCTCTCCATTCAGTCAGCATGAGCCTGTCTATTGAAGTCTCTTTCTGCATTAGCTGTGGAATTAACAGAAAAGAACAGAAGAGCATTATGCATACCAGTCTTGCCTATGTTTGGCTTTCTATGTATTATAAATACTCTCTGTTATCATACTTACACAGCTGTAGGATGTCAGAAGTTTAAAATTCATTCAACCACTGGTTGAGGGTATTCTTTTTACACCTCTGTAAGCCATTAAAATGATGCCTTACACCATTCTCCAGTGTGTAGGATGCCAGTAGCACTGGATACAGACTGAGCCAAACTACCAAACCTAAGACTTGTACTGGTAGCCTGAATAGTTTCCCTGCAGAAGCCTTTGGCTGTGGCACTTTTTTTACAACTCTGTAGGCCACTAAAATGATGCCTTACACTGTTCTCCAGTGTGTGGGATGCCAGTAGCACTGAATACAGACTGAGCCAAACTACGAAGCCTGAGACTTGTACTGGGAGCCAGAATAGTTCCCCTGCAGAAGCCTTTGGCTGTGACACTTTGCCAGGAGTCCAGTAAATATCCTGGACTCCTGGACACCTCACCTCTGTGCCCTAAACTGGGCAGCTTCCTCTCTAACTCCAGACATGTCTAACACCCAAACTAGAGCAATGACAACTAATGCTTTCCTGCCAATTCCTGTTATTCTGTTTACTGGTAGAGTGCAAACCCAAGCAACAATGTGAATTGTGTTTGCATGATGTTAAGCAGAGAACAGGAGCACCAAGCAGGGAGGAAAGAAATATAAAATAAAACTGGAAGATTAATCTGACACTTGGCCTTAGTTTGATGAGTATTTGCTGTTTTACCTTGGAAATATGCATTGGAAATTGGAAGGTAACTATTAGGTGAGTTAGGTTTGCAGACACGCACTGGGGGGCATAAATGTCATGACCTGACACATTTGTTTTGGCTTTCTACACTGGTAAAATTGATTTTTAAAGTGTGGGATTCAAACCTAGGCATAAGGGACAAAACATTGTCTTCCACAGGGGTGATTTTTCATGTTTTCCACAGAGGAAGTGCTAATCACATAATAATGAATCATTCATAAATACAAGTGACAGTTTGCAGTCTTACACATTTATGTGTGTGACTTGACAAGTTTCTTGTATATAGATCCAGTTGTGTATGTGTCTTATTTAATTTTGAAGGCCATCCAGGTCCACATATCAGAATTGTACTTACAGAAATATAGTATACAGTATGCCCTCAGTCATACATCTGAAAATACAATAAGAGTATCTTATCTTTCAGGCATATCATTCATATTAGCTCCACTATCTAAGTGTTATAAGTGAGAGTGAATATAACAGGAAAAGGAACAACAGTAAAAATATGATGGAATAACTTGTATTAGAACCCAGGGCCATGTGTACGGCAGCTCTACACTTAGACCTGTTGCCACACAAATGTTAAAATAACACTTGTATATTTTTCAATTCATTGCTATAAACTGCACTGTCACAACAGTAAAATAGGTTGCACAGCCTCTACTACTGGTCCTGGGTTCTAGTAGAGGGTGTGCAACCTACACTTAGACCTGCTGCCACAGGTCTAGTTACATGAGAGTTCCATAATTTCCTACTTATTGTTAGGTTCTCTGTGTTAACCACCATGCAATGTTGCTTAGCATGTTTGCACTGTGCTCAACATATTTAATTGAATGTATCTGTTTTCAATGATTGACTGTCTGCATACTATATGCAGGTGTTCGATGGCTGTATATGTTGGGGAACTTTGCTAACAGGCATTGTGCAATGGAAAGCAAAAATTGCAACAGTATATTCCTTTTGACCTTTGCACTTTTACAAATGTCCTGTCTGTAGATGTTCTGTCTGCTTCCTGTGTGGACCACTAGTCCGAGTTTGTACACTGCTAAGCATTCCACAAACAAAATAAGCACAGCCAAACCTGACACGCATTTCTCTGTTTTCCTTTGTTTCCCAAAGCTGTGCACCTCACAAACCCTGACCAATACACACACACACACACACACACACATATATATATATATATATATATATATATATATATATATATATATATACACACACACACACACACACACACACACACACACACACACACACACACACACACACACACACACACACACACACACACACACACACACATATATATATACAACAGAAAAGTAGTTGAAATGAAGAAAAGCAGTCTATGAAATAAGCACTGCAAAATGCTTAATACACATGAAATAGTTCTACATAGGACTGGATTTGAACTCACACTCCAAAAAGCCTTTATAACACAATAAATGTGCCTTATCCCTCTTTGCCACATAAACAGCTTTGCAGCAGGGAACTGAAATCATTTTGCCTACAACCAACTGCACCATCATCCACAGTACTAAGAAACCATATAACAGTTATTTGTACTTGTATTAATTTTGAACGTAGTGCACTGAGTGATTGCACAACCATTTATAACTATTGCTTGCAAAAATGCAGCTCTGTCTTACCTCTTTGTAGTTATTGCTCATTCTTGTTTTATCTGACCAGTAATTTGAGACATACAGTCTGTAAGGCATTCTATGCCATTCTCCTTAAAATGTGTGAGGATATTAAATGGCAATGATAATCAGTTGTCAAAAAATGAAGGTGAGGTTGGATGTTAATGAACAAAACCTGTGAATTGTGTGCTGCTTTGTTGTCATGGTTTCCTTCTTCTTACCAGTAATCATTCAGAGTTGCAATGCATTTGCAACAAACACTGAGGGAGTGCCTGCACTATGTTTACATCTGTGACACAGTATGTGGTATTCAGCAATTCTAATGAGATCACACCTCATTTGAATTATCACTGTGCTCACACGCCTGAATCTACATCATTAAAAGGCAACCATGTAGCTAGGGAACCTGAAGGTGTGGAGACTTGTTTATGTGGAGAACACAGACAAGGCTATTACTTTGGGATATATCTACACAGAAGTCTACTGAACTTGAGAAGGTATGCTTGCATTTTGCAGCTATGTACTGCAGATGCTGAAATGTCATTAAGAAAAATCTGTTTCATATTTATATATATATATTAATTAGTAAATGGCACTATTATCTGTATGCATTATTAGAAGTGTACTGATGACAAAGGTATGTTTGTCAGGGCATTTCACAGGTGTGCATTAATGGCAATAGTTTAAAATGGAATGTTCTGGGTTAAATCTGTACACATGTTTCCGGGACAGTTCATTTGATAGCACTTTTGCATTTCACTGATGGTGTGTTGGCAAAATGTGTCATTTGCCTGTTCTTTTGGGGGTGGGGAGCAAAGCTGCATTTCTGTTTTGGCAAGGATATGTTGCTTTTGTTACTCTCCCTTGTTCTGCATCCAACCTTGCTTTGTGTGTGAATGTAATATGTTGCAACCACACAATTCCTGTTCATATTTCAAATATCTAGACTGTTTTATGTTTCTCCAGTGGGTAATAGTGAAATGCTATCTTTTGTGTTTTATCTGGGAACAGGATTTTTTTAGTTATGTGGTACTTATTTGTATTATCCTTCTGTTGTGTTTTAGGTCACCTATGTCAATGGCACCCAGGCATCTCAATCCCTGAAAACCCCACTTCAGTGACCCTGAGAATCAGGTCATTGTGGAAGCTTGTAGGCGACATGGTGCCTTTCTGCTTGACATAAAGATATGTCATGCAGAATGCAAATCTGGCAGCAGATAGTTGCAGATTTGAATGCAGTAGGCAGCCACAGCAGGACATATGTGCAGGTGTGCCATAAGGCTACTGAGATTATCTCATCTGCAAGGAGGAGAGCAGCTGCAGGGCCCATGATCAGATGGGTACAAGGGACTCATGCTACACAGCCACCACTAACAGCAATGAAGAGTTCCTGTCAACTGTCAGGGATCCAGACAGTTCCTAGGAAAGTGCAGGACAGCATGTCCTTGACAATGGTGCTACTCTTTCAGGGAAGCAAGTATGTGCCAGGAGGAGTTTCCAGGTAGGCTTATATATATCAATTGTTAAATACTCTTGTATAGTAAATATTTATAGCAATATGTTCATTCTGTGTAACAAGAAATTAGTTGGGAGGATTATAGATTACTAAAGTTAACAACACATTTTGATTGATTACACATAGGCTTAGGTTGGACTTGTCATCCAAGTTTTTGTTGAAGGTATAATTAATGGACATACAAAAGGAAAAAGTTTTACCCTATGCTACTGTTAATTGTGATGATATTGTCCTTACCTTTTGCTTAACTTCTTCCAGGACCATCCAGCATAGGGAATCTACAGTCAGCTGCACATGGTAAGACAAACATTTTTATGTCAATAATGATGAGCAGTTCAAAGAAATATTTAGTTTGTGATGTTGGTGTCAAGACTGTTGTATGTATTGCTGTACTGTCCGCAATAGTGGCACCACTGTTAGTTTGTTAGCATATATTGGACTACAGTAGTGTAGCTATTCATTTTTCCTGTGTTTGCTGCTTATTATCACAGATGATCTTGATAGTGGAAGTGTGTGACTTCTGCCACCTGATGTCAGAGTATCAGCAGACTCTAATGATGATGATGATGATGATGATGATGACCAAACAGAGGCACAGTTGGGGGTGCAGAGGTTGAATCTGACACTGAGGTTGGCATTTAGCTATCCCCTGTAATTCTATCAGACATATCCAGTAGGCCTACACCTGCTCATTCCATTGAGCCCTCAGATATCGGACAGGTGGAGGGTGAGACACCCGATCAGGGAAGTGTGGTTACTGCGGCTTCAGTGCCTGTCGACTCTGGCCAAAGTGTGGGTGAGCTGCCATGCAGAAGGGTTGTTACTGCTGCTCAGAGGAGGGGTGCTGTCCTTCCTCCACCTGATCCAGGTGTCTCTTCCCATGCCACTCAACATATGTTTAGGGACATCATGGAGGCACATGCAGTTTCTCATAGGTCATCCAGAGAAATGCTTAGGGTTGTAGATGTGGCACAAGTTGACATGCATGACTGCCTCTACCATTTTGCTGATTCAGTGGATTGGATGAATGACACATTGGAATGGGTGGTGTCTGTGAAGGAACATCTGCTGGGAGAGAATAACATCCTTGTGGGCGTAGGTTAGATACATTATCTGCTGTTAGCCAATGTGGCCATACCTAGTCACGCTTCCATAGTAGCAGTACTTCCACTGCTCTGTGATTGGTTAAGCTGTCTACACCAAGATGTGGCAAGCCATGGGTCATGGTCCTGAGCATACTTGTGAGGAGAGCTCATCCAGCAGACATCAGTCATGTTCAGGTAGCAGCTGTGCATCTGAATGTGCACGTGGAAGTGCCAGTGCAACTCCTGGCAGAGCCAGTTCTTGTGTTTAGGTACAAAAATGATGAACTTCCACCTATAGCATGTATGGCTAACCCCTTTCCAACATACCAAAATGTAGAGCTAGCACAGAGGTTGGCTAGACACTCGCACACCAATTTCACCTGGAAGACCCACACACACACACACACACACACACACACACACACATACACACACACACACACACACACACACACACACACACACACACACACACACACACACACACACACACACACACACACACACATTTTACATGGTTCAGCAGTGAAGCTTAAAACTCATTTTGTCTCACTAGCCATTTGTTACTTTATCCAAATGTCTATGTGCTTTTCTTTCTTACTCACACACTCTCAATGACCTTTCTGTCAGCCTAGGCTTCCTGCCCCCACACACACAACACCCTGTGCAAGTGATGATAGCTGTGCCCTATCCCTGTTTTCTATCATTTGGATTCAGGGATACATAATATTTGTGTCTGATGCTCAGGGTGCATAGCTGACTTAGTGCTTTGTATATCTGGATTTGTGATGTTGAATTGGTAATTGTACCTTTGACTTATATTGGTCTTAGAAAGTTAGACAGTTGATAGCATCAAACATTTTTGCACGAGTATTATTAATGATCTTGTGAGGGCAGTGAAGTCTGAAACTGAAATGTCTCTCATTACTTTCTAACTACTCTCTTTAATAGTTTTCCAGAACAAACACATGGTTCTAAACTGAAGACATTCGGTGACCATTAGTACTTTTGAGAGGTATGAGTATGTAAATATTTGATGGCTGAGGCCTACTACTTGATTACGGACACATGTAGGTTCATAGGTTAGTACTAAGCTAACTGCCCTTGCGAGCCATTTTATGCCTAGCCAATTATCTCTTGTGAGACTCAAACCCTGCACCTTGTGTTTGTAAGGCAAACACCTAAACCATTAGGCCATCCTCCCAACTGTAAGTCACATAAGTTTCTGCTGTTACATGTTAAAGTAATTTCTGTACAAATTACCCGCATTTTATTTACTTACACTACCAAGTAAACACATGAAAGGTTATGCCATTCATTCGTATTATTACGTAATACACTCCAAGTTCAACACTTAACCTTGTAAATCCAGCAGTTGCAGCAGTTTTATTTCAGGGCTGACTCTGTCTGATGTTATCAGTACACAGCCATTACAATGGTAAGCAAAGGTTGAGAGCGGTGCCTGACATCAATATTACTGTATGTATGTAAATGCCCCTTAGGTGGTGAGTGAGTGTGCTATGCATTGCCTCTTAGCCAATGAGAGGACATATTGAGCATGCCTGCATCTGCCTACACCCAGATTGCCATTGGTGGTGGAATGTGTGCCCTTCCCCTTGTTGATCTTGCTGAAGCTGTTTTCTCAAGATGATGTTGTGTAGCATGGCACATATGGTGAATATTTCAGTACATGTACATGGATTGTACTGCAAAGCTCACCTAGATGTATCTATGCACCAGAAACATGACTTCAGCAGCCCAAACACATGCTCTATGATATTAATGGTTTGACCATGTTCCTCATTGTGGAGTTCTTCACTGGGTGTGTGCATTTCTGATGAGTGTTATTAGCCACAGTTCCAGTGCACAACCTGCAGCCCCTAGTAAATGACCCAGTGGGATATCCCATTAGTGAACATCTAATACAGTTGGGAAGTGTGCCAGATTAGTGAGTCATGGTAACTCCCTGGGTTGCCAGCACACATGTTTAAGATGATTGCTTTGATATTAAAATTACTTGGCAGTTAATAGAGTGGAAGCCCTTTCTGTTTATGTAGACTCTGTGTTCCTTGGCTGATGCTTTAATTTCTATATGTGTGCAATCTATGGCACCCAGTACTTCAGGGTAGTATGATACAGGGCAGAACTCCTGAATATTTCTTGCCTTGTCTTCAGGAGTATGGTGAAAATATATGTGGCCACTGGCATGTTGGAGCATAGCATTCAGGAATTGATGGAGGATCCTGGATGGTGATGCTGTGACTCCCCCAACATGTTCACCGATGGCCTCTGCAAGGTACCTGTAGGTAAAATTTTAAGTGCTACACATACCTTTGTCTCCACTTGTATGTGTTCCTTTTGGTTTGCTCTGACTCTGAGTTGAGGATGACAGAGGTTGCAGAGGTCCTGTAGCATGTCTATATTCCCCTGTAGCTCTTTACAATGTCCATGTCATGTAGATTGTGATAAGTTAACTCATTACATCTGGGTGATGCCTCCAGGTGCATGTACAGTTAACTCCTACTGACACCTCTAGGTGTCAAATATTGCTTCTTCATATTTGCATCAATAATTCCAAACCCATGCTATGTACAATGTTTTAAAATACTTCATCTTAAAGCTTACACAATAGCAAACTCAACTGCATTAATATTTTACCTCTGTCTAGGGCATGTATATAGATATTAACGTTGTTTTTATTATATTAATTTAAATACACAGTTTTCTAAATATCTCAACAACCAAGTAACAATGACAGAAATTCTTAGCCTCATATGAAAGCTTTCAGCAGATTAATAACATGCTGCTGACAGTGTTTGTGTGTGTGTGTGTGTGTGTGTGTGTGTGTGTGTGTGTGTGTGTGTGTGTAATTTCAATTTTTGCAGAGATATTGTAAGTTGTTTACAAAATATTACAGATGTAATAGTTACTGTGTTTACTATGACCTATAAAATTCTTTCTAAGACCTAGAACCTAAAGAATACTACCACTATAAAAATAGTTTGTGCTGAGGAGTATGTCATTTATACTACTTTTATAACCCTTATGGTTTCAGAGATATGAACATTTGTTTGAAAGGTGAGGACATAATTTGATTTTGTGAAAAGGCTTAGGCTCGCCCATTGGAAGTTAAAGTGCAAACTTCCTGAGCTCTATTGGAGTTAATGAGTTAAATAAGGTCTGAAAACTTTTCTCCTTCTTGGCCTTGGTCTATTAGCAGCAGCAGTATAGACTTCAGCCAGATGCACATACACATGAATTAAAGCAACAGCAACCCCTAACATTGTTTCTGTGTAGACTGCTTTCCATTGCTGTATTCCAGTAGTTTTTGGAATTCACAGGGAAAACCAGCACTGAGTCTACACAGTTGCTTTATAGCTTGTTGAATAGCTCGTCCATCATGGATTGGTTGAGTAACATACACTTCAGCTGCTTATACTGTAATTTGCATGCCATAGTGTTTATCTTGAGCAGCTCTGCGCAACTCTACACACCATGTAGAGCCACTTATTGAAATAAAAACATTGCATTACCATGTGCGCATCATGGTGCAACACGCACACAGTGTAAACGGACCATGTAGGCTTTATGGAATCTGTGACTTTTTATACTTATACTTGAGGAAAATAATAGTAATGCAACTAAGAAACCTACAATCTTAACATCAGCTAAGAATTTAGTAAACTTGCAAATAACACCTTTTTTGAATCAAATTCATTATTTTACATGTCTTACTAATATATTTTTAAGCAGTCAAGAAATTATAGGGTATATATTTTAAATGATTTGACTTCTAAAATAGAAAAGGTAATGGTGATAACATGCCTTTTAGCAAATTGCAATGCAATTACTTATAAAGTAATGATTAATCCAAGAAAATAGGCTTCTTTTACTAGACTGCCAGCTTATCTAATTGTGTGGAAAGATGTTAAAGAGTCTTTTTTATAAGAAATGCAGCAGTTCTCAGATTTCAATAATAATAGTGAAGTTTCTGATGTGATCCAACAGGGCTCAATGAAAGCATATTTATATAGAAAAGTCTCTACTTTGTAATGCAACAAGATACAGCAATTGAGTAAAGCCTTATTAGAACTGCTAGGAAAGATAGAAAAAAGTAAAGTTAAAAATACGAAAAGGTTAAAAATTCCTATTATCAGAAGTGAAAAATTGAAATGTAAAGTTTCAGAAGATTATACATCATAACAGTTCATTCAGCTTATAAAATGTTAAACTGCATTCATATTCTCTAAATTCTAACAGCTTATGAGTAAGCTCCTAGATCCAGAATTATGGCAAAAACTAATCACATCAACAGTGTCTCTATCTCTAATCATAACAGGAAATATCAGGACGTGAAAGAAAATCTGCAGTTTTTAAAAAACCCTATAAGAAAATTAATGCATGGAATAATGTAAAAATGAAAAAAATGATGCTTTTTAAATAAGAATATGAAAACCATTATTTTCAGAGCAAATATGTAACACAGAAAAAATATACATTATTATAAGAGAACTAAAGGAGCCAATTAAAAGGTTGAAGGAAAATAACACATAATGACATAATTATTGAATTATACAAAATATTTTCTCAGAATGCTTTATCGCTTTTACAGAAAGTACTCATGGAATCTAAAACTACTTTTAACATCCCTCCATCATAGAAATATATGACAAACTATCCATTAATAAAGCAGGATAAAGATTCATCTCTGTGGTCGTCCGCTGTGGTGCAGCAGTTAGCATTACTGCCTCACAGCAAGAGGCTCTCTGGTTCAATCCTCAGCTGGTGTGCCTTCTGTGTGGAGTCTGCATTTCCTCCCTGTGGTCACGTGTGTTTCCTCCAAGTGCTCCAGTTTCCTCCAACATCCCAAAGACATGCTGTAGATGGATTGGACACTCTAAATTGGCCCTAGGTGTGAGTGTGTGCATGTGTGTGCCTTCTGCAGAAGGTTGGGCACCAGGCTGGCACCTCGACACTGTAAAACTCCAATGCCAATCATGAGCAGACATAATCCGCTGTGGCGACCCCTAACTGGAAGAAGAACAATGATTCATCTCTGTATTCTTTGTATAGGCCTAAACCATTACTGAATTTTGATTACAAAATCTTCATGTAAATTGTTGCCAATAGAATAAAAATATATGAATATATATGAAAATATATGAATATAAACATACCTACATTAATACAGGAAGACCAAACTGGTTTTATGTCAAACAGGCAAATACAGGCTAACATCAAAAGAATAATTATTTTAATTGATTATGTTAATAACATTAAAAAAGAAGTATTTATAATTATCTTGACTCTATATAATGTCTTAATTTCAGTACTGGTCTTATTTGACAAAATTATTAGAAATATTTAAAATTCCAAGCAATTTCATATCTCTTATTAATCATCTTTATCAAAATTCATTCTCATATGTTAAGGTAGGTTCTTTTATTTCTCATCAATAAAGATAAGCAAGGGAATGAAAGAAAGTTGTTACTCATTGCTTTTATTATTTACTATGGTCAATGAACCACAAGACAATCACATACAACTTAAAAATGATATGGTAGGACACTGTTACTCTGCAGAAGGAGGAAAGGTGGTGGTGTCTCAAACCTCATTCAGAAGAAACTCACATTAACACTGGTAACACTACATGATGCACTAGGGCCTCTTCCTTTTCAAATAACCATCAGAAAGGTCCACTATCATATATTAGGCAGCTATAAAACTCTCTTTTTGCTCCATAAAAAAGCCACAATACCTATCTACAGGAACTGGAATTGGTATTAGGTTCATAGGTTCATAGGTAAGTACCAGGCTTATATAGGCCCTGGGGCCTATATAAGGCTAGCCAAAAAATGTTCACTGGCTTTGCCACCCAAGAAAGTTATTTTCCTGCACCCCTGTCTAGCAGAGCTACAGAAGTGATCCCCAGGATGAATTTCCTATTTCTCATCCAATTGTTGAGATGTTTCTAAAAAAGAAGTTTAATGAGGAACTTTGCTTGACATGAATGGGTAGTCTGTTCCAGAGCATAGGAAGTCTCTGGGACAGGAATCTATCCTCCAGCATGTTCTGTTTATTGTGGTGGCAAGGTTTATGGCCCTGGAGCATGTGGCTCAGAGGGACTGTTTTTTTTTTTTTAAAGTGTAGCATGTACAACAGATCTGGGTTTGACATGGCTTTGTATGTCAGGCAGAGGTCGCCTCTGAGTAGGCGATAAGCAATGGAGAAGAGCTGGAGTTTTTTGAGATGGTCTTCATATGGCATCTGTTTGAGGCTGGTAATCCTCTTAGTGAGGTATTTCTGTGGCCTTTCTAGTTGTTGTTGATGTATTGTGAGATACATGCCAAATGGGGCGTTGTACTCTATAATGGGTCTGATGAGGGGTGAGTAGAGAGGAACAATGACCTCTTTTTTCTGGAGGTGAGCCCCTTTGTGATGAGGTGTGCCAGGTAGAAGGATTTCCTGACTACTGTGGCAATGTGATTATCAAAGGAGAGACTACTGTCCACCTATGCCCGAAGGTCTCTTATCACACTTTTGGTGTTTAGTGGTAGTTCATGGGTACAGTGTTTTTCCCAATGGGGATGACAATGCACTTCTTTGCATTGAGCTTGAGGCCATGACTTTGACATCAGTCTCAGTGAGGCCCCTTTGTAAAATGTCCCCATCATTAGGTGATTCTATTTTTGCACCTAGTTTGCAGTCATCTGCAAACTTCATTAGCCAAAGACCTGCTGTTTTGCCAGGACTTCTGAGAAGTAGATGCCAAACAGGAGATGACCCAAGACTGAGCCCTTTGGTACTCCATTTGTCACTTGTCTGATGCTGGATTTAGAGTCGGCTACTTTCACTTTGTGGGTTCTGTCAGTGAGCCAGTTGGCCACCTATCCTGCGACATAGGGTTTATGCCCAGTCTAGTGATCTAGTTTATTTAGTTTATCTATCATTCCAGAGTGGGGGATGGTGTTGAAAGCCTAGGCGAGGTCAAGATAGGCTGTGTGCACCACCTTACCCTTGTCCACGGCTCTGGTGATTGCTTCAAAGAAGTCAGTCAGGTTTAGGAGACATGACCTACCTTTTACAAACCCAAATTGAGGGGGGTCGAGAGTTTGGAGGTTACCTATGTCCTTGTTTATAAGCTCCAAGTTGATACGTTCCATGGCCTTGCAGACCAGGATCCATGGTGGCACCCCCTTTATGGAGTGGGATAAACATCGCTGTGCACCATTCGGTAGGCACAAAGCCTGAAGTGAGGCTATAATTGAACATGGTACTTAGGTGGGGTGCCAGTTCATTCTGTAGTTCATAGTAGTTCATACAGAAAATAGCCTGGGATGTTGTTAGGTCCCATGGATGCTGTGTTCTTGGCTTTAGAGAGTGAGGTCTTTACTTGTGCAGCCATGAGTACAGGGCTTTGCATTCTTCTGGTATATCAGATGCAGTTGTACCCTGTAGAAACAAGTGTGGGGTAAAACTTAGAAACAACCCCCCATGGTGGAACATAATATCAACAAGCTTTACAATAAAAGGAAGAGAATTTTGACCAAAGGTAAGAAGAGTAATTCCCAGAATAACAGAGCCTCGTCACAGAAATAAACAACATAGGAGCTTATAAAGTCCAACAAAACCAAGTTTGAGGATAAAACAGCTACTCAAGCCAAAGACAATTACAATGCTATTTTTAGTTCTGTTCATAATCTCAGGTGCACAACAGAGTAATGCATTGAGCTGATTGTGAATAATGTTACTTTCACTGAGGCTGAAGATATAATGAACCTACTGGCCAATTCAGCTCAAACTGTAACCTTCTGAGCACTCCATCCATCCCACAAGATATACCTGAAACTGAATAGATTACAACTATTACCAACTATTACCAAAATGAAGTCCTAAAAGCACTATCAAAAGTTAAATGTATTGCACAGATGGGTTGTGAAAATATCCTTGTATGCATATTAAATAGCAAGAAGCACAGTGTAGCCACATCCTTATAAAATTGTTGAGCTTCAGCCTCCATACAAGTTTTGTACCAAGTAGATGTAGAACAGCTACAGTGATTCCACCATATAAGGAAAGACCTTCCACAGACCGAGGCAATTACAGACCCATAAGTCTGACAAGTCTCATATGCAAAGCCATGGAAAAACTTATCATAGAACTAAACAATAAGGACATAGGGAAACTCTAAACACCAGACTCATCTCAGTTTGAATTCAACAAGGGCAGGTTACGCTTATGCAAACTGGTGAACTTTTCTGGAAAGGTTACCAAGGCAACGGATGAAGGTAAAATGTTACACATCACGTACCTGAACATGGCCAATGCTTTTGATGCAATATCCCCTTCTAGCAATTTGGAAAAGCTAAATAAACTGGGAATAAACCCCTACATCATCCTCTGGATTGTCTTGCTGACTAGATCACAAATAGGATACAGAAGATCAAAATAGGAAATCTACCTCCACAAAGAGACCAGTCACTAGTGGAGTCCACTAGGTTTCGGTGCTGGTACTTCTCCTGTTTAACATCTACTTTTCTGAAGTTAAAGCCAAAACCAAAAGGCTCTATCTGACTAAGTGTCCAGATAACTGCAAGCTAGGAGCAGTCATTGAATCCTCAAATGATTTGACCATCTTGCAGTAAGGTTTGTCCCAAACAAATATTTGGTGCCAGAAACATGCACTGAAACTATATTCCAAAAAAATGCATTATTGTATCTGGAACTTGTCTACCCAGGGAAAACACCTTGTTGACAATATGCCCCAAGAGCTGACCCAGTTGTTTGGGATTTTGCAACGTCTGCAGACAGTGACCTAACTTTTGACCAAAATATGTCCACTGTGATAAGAAAGTCCTTCTATATTGCACAGCTTATAAACAAAGGGCTAGTGTCTACGTCCAGAGATGTCATTGTTCCCCTATACTCAGCCTGTGTTGCACTAGTTATTAAGTATAATGCCCTCTTTGACATGTATCTGTTCAGACACATGCAACAACTGGAATGCTGTCCGAGATACCTTATTAAAAGGATACAAGGCCTAAACTATGTATTCTACACTGACAAAGTCAAAGCCCTGTCACTATACTTGGTACCCTACAGACTGAGAGGTGATCTGTGTCAGACATATAAGGCATCCTTTGACCCAATACTGATGGACCTACTACACATTAGCAAATAAAATTATATCAGAAATACTTATTTCAGGGATCTAAACATCTTCTACAACATCAGCAGAATGGTTTGGAGGGACAGTTATATCTTGTAGATGATACCACTACACGGGAACAGACTCCACATCCATGTAAAACAAACCTCATCCCTTTTCATATTCAAGGACAACTTGAATCTAAGGACAGGTAATGGAAATCTTACATTAGGCCTGCCCCCCTGTATGATTAATGGAATGAGGCAACTCATAAATGCTTTATCCCACACATGCCCTCTCAGATTATCTATGGTATATTCCCAGTTATTCTCACTAGGGGTAACATATAATGTGTAATTATCAACCATAGGATTGGTAAGGCCAATATAACTTCTAATGAGGTTAATTCAAGCACCAAAAGAGAAACTGGCCAGGCTTAAAATGGCCTGCAAAGGCAGTTAGCCTAGTACTTACCTATGAACCTAATAAATGATTAATATACTTCCAATATTCAGGCATTTGCTGATGATATACTGTTAACAATATGTACCAGTGATTCTTCAGTAATAAATATTAAAACATTGTTAAAATATTTTGAATTAATGTCAGGTCTAAAGTTCAACTGGAATAAAACTAACATCTTATCAATTAACAAAGAGTAAAATTTTTGATGGACACTAATAGTAAATTTATTTGGAATCACAAAGAAATTAAATACTTAGGAGTTACCCTTACATGAAACTGTAAAGAAAGAGCTCCAATAAATTACAAAAAATATGAGACAGCATTAAAACTATAATAAATTAATGAAATAAGTACTTTTCTAAGGAAGATGGGTTGATTTTAATCAAAATGGTAATTTTACTCAAAATACTATCCATTGTTAACGCAACTTCTATAGTTCCTTCTAAAGAGCATATTAAACAATTTAATGACATTTGTTTGTGGTTCTTATGGTACCTAAGCAGACCTAGACTTGCTTAGGGACATCATATAAAAGAATGGAAAGATGGTGGAATAGGATTTCCTGACCTAGAAACACATGCTATCGTTCAGTATTTAAAAGAAAAGCTTTATGGTTAAATTATAATTATTCAGGTAACTGAATAAAATGCATGAAGCTATTTGGTTAAATAAAGAAAAACATCACTATACGATATATGCAAATCTTGAATAATATTATGAAAGAGCTGTAAAATAAAATATATATTTAAAAACACCAATAATCCAATAGATTATACTTACGTAAACAACATATTAAAAAATAGAACATATATATATATATATATATATATATATATATGAACATCGACACGGAAATCGCGAGCCCCAGAAGATCGACAGCGCAGAAGACCGACGCAACGGGACCTAGAAGATCGACAAGCAGAAGACCGACCCGACGGATGAAAGCACCGACGCCGAGGATGCCGAAATGGGAAAAGGCTGTGTAAGTATGCGGTAGTGATGGACGTTAGAGTGCGAGTAAGGTAAGTGTGGATAGGGGTGGGTTAAGTGAGTTAGGGGTAGGGAGCGGGTCAGGTAAGTGTGCGGTAGTGATTGTGTTTGGGTTAGGGGTGGGATAAGTGAGTTAGGGTTAGGGAGCGGGTCAGGTAAGTGTGTGGTAGTGACGGACCTTAGGGTTAGGGTTTGGGTTAGGGTTGTAGGTAGTTGTGTATGTGAGGTTTAGTGTGGGTTTGTAGGGATTTTGGTGTGCTTGTGTTGTGTATGTGGTTTTTGGACGGGGAATGTGTTTTGTTTGTTGATTGTGGTGTGTGAAGTGTATGAGGTTTCATGTTTGTGTACCGTCGGTTATTTCGTTGTCGGGCATCTGGAATTTCATGTTTTTGTACTGTCGGTTATGTGGTTTCGGTGATTGCATTGTCGGTGTTTTGGTATTTTGTTTATGTGAGGTAGAACCATATATATATATATATATATATAAATGCTCAGAGATAACAGCATGATATTTCATATTATTCCCTATCGCATTTTACCAAAATATATAGGTCGTCTGAAGTTTTAGGAAATGCTAAAATTAAAAAATAAAAAACTGATCTTTTGGAATCAAATGTTAAGTGAGAATAAAGTGCTATTTAATTGATAAATGTAATTTGGATATGAAAGACTGACATATAATACAAATCAATAGACAATTATTAATCTCCAAAGTTGAATTAATGTGAAATATAATTATAAAAGAATATTCACCCTTCTTTGTTTTTTAAACAGTATTGAAACAAATGATGGGTTCATATTTATCCAAAATATATAAAATAAGAACTCAAATTTTATATAAAACATATATATTGGGATTATGCTCAACAAATGAATAGCTAACTTTAACTACAACAGATAAAAATGATTTTAGTATCCTCAGAAACCACTCATCCAGATTCAGTAAAGCATACATTGCCCATTTACACCATGTGTGCAGTGTGGCACGCACACTACAGATCACCATTTTATATTTAGTAAGTAGTTCTACATGGTGTGTAGAGATGAGCAAACAAGGGAAACACTGTTGGATACTAATTACAGCATAAGCAGCAGAATTGTTTGCTAATCAACTAATCCAAGATAGATGAGCTATTCAACAAGCTATACAGCAGTCATGTTGACTTAGTGCTGGTCTTCCCTGTGAATTTCAAAACCTATTGGAATACAGCCCCTGAAAGGAGTATATGCAGAAACAATATTAAGGGTTACTTTTGCTTTAATTCATGTGTTTGTGCAACAGGCTGAAGTTTATGCTGCCGCTGCAAATAGACCTGGCACCACCTGGGGAACAGAGAAGGGTCTACATAAATAAAAAGGGCTTTCACTTTATTAGCCACCAAGTCATGTGTAATGCCAAAGGGATCATCTTGAACATGTATTCTGGCAACCCAGGCAGTTACCACGACTCACATATCAACTGTATCAGATATTCACTAGGGAGATATCCCACAGGGCCATTTACTGAGGGATGCAGGTTATGAACTGGAACCATGGCTGATGACACCCATCAGAAATGCACACACCTGCTGAAAAATGACATAATAAGGAACACTCTCAAACCAGAAATATCACAGAAAGTGTGTTTGGGCTGCTGAAGTTGTGGTTCTGGTGCCTAGATACATCTGGGGGAACCCTGCAGTACAATCCACATACATGTACTGAATTATTCACAGTATGTGCCATGCTACGCAACATCATCTTGACAAAACAGCTTCAGCAGAAGGTGACAGTACAAATTCAGCTAATAGTCTGCATATGTTATCAGTATTTACTGTTGAAGAAATGGGTAGCTATGGTTCTTTTCTACCTCCATATTGCACATTCCTGTATTGCTTTCCCTTTGTTCTTCCCCCTGCTTGCTCCCTATTTCACCACTTTCCTATCTACTCCATTTTAACACCTATAATCTGGTAAAAAAATAGAATCACACAACACACATACGTAGCAGAAAAAGCAATGGATCTCTTCACTTTTTGGCCTCTATGTTTGCACAGAGTTTAGCATTGCGCACCAATGCCGAGTGGCAGTGAGCGGCCCTACAATCCTGCAGTTATCTGCAAGCAATGCTGCTTAAACATGCTCTGTTATGCCGACACACAGCAACACATCTAGTATAAAGAACTGATGTCATTGCATTATCACTGCTTATTTAAAAGCATTAGAAACACCAGGATTCAAATCCAATATCATCTGGGATCGAAATGAAATTTATCAATGCATTTACATTTGCTGCCACAGAGTCAGCTAAGCAGCAGGCATGTTTCATACACTCAGTACTAACTCTCAGACTTTTAGCAATGCGGCTCACATTTGCACACTGCTTAACTATGTGCAAACAGGAAAACTAATGTAAATGTGTATCTTGCATGTGCAAAACTTTGCCAATCATCCTGCAAACCTGCTGCTCGCTGCTGCACTAATCAAAGCTAAATTTGTTTATTATATTTATTTATTTATTGTTATTTTACATTTGTTAACCGGGTATTGTTCGGCTGGGCAAGTAGCCCATTTTCAGTGGAGACTCGGGGAGAAAAGCTCCATAACAATAGTACAAAAAAGATTACAAAATTTTTACAAAGATTTACAAAGAATTTACAAAAAGTTTAATAATTCCTACAATCACAATCTATAAAAAGAGAATGTAAACAGAAAACATTATATTTCCTAAGCCTTACTAATATGAAACTTAATGTAAGAAAAATGCATCATTGTCCCCTTTGTTAAAAAAGTAGCCCTGTTAATTATATTATACATAGCACCCTTCTAAGCTCGAACTCAGTGGTGTGAGACTTGGGAACACAGTTTGATAGCAATCTAAATTTCAATCACTTTGTGTCCATAGTGGTAAGACACACATTCAACATTGCCCACCTCATAACATGCCCACCTCATAAATGCTCCAGATGCATGGCCAAAGACATGCATCTGGAGCATTTCTCCCCGGGCCTCCGCTGAAAACAGGCTCTGTGGAACCTAGTCAGACTTTCCCGGTCAACAAATGTTAAATAAATAAATAAATAAATAAATAAATAAATAAATAACTAAGGACAGCACATCCAAGACCAGGGTGGTCATTGCCCCGCTGTACTCAACCCTTATCAGACCACTAATTGAGTACAATGTTCTCCTCTCTATGTACCTCACCAGAAACCTGCACAGACTGGAGAGACCACAGATGTTTCTGACCAAGAGAATCCAGGGCCTCCAAAACATGACATACATGAAAAGACTGAAAGACTTGTCACTGTCCTCAGTATCATACAGCTTTCTGAGAGATGACCTGGGCCTGGCCTATAGAGTAGTCTTGGACCTTGCCCTAATGTAA
>NC_056733.1:1333169516-1333361252 GCF_019279795.1 Protopterus annectens
TCAGTCAACACTGTCAGATGTGGCTATAAACACCTATATCACCAAGTGGGGAGACCACTGTATCACGTACATGGCATCAAAATATGTTGAAATGTATGAAGTGACCTATATCTCAGGTCCAGTGATCAGGTCCATATGTCAGGGCAGTCTGCTAGGCTCTTTCTGGTCCATTATTTAAGTGACAGATGTCACAGATGAAATACACATCCTGTGTCCAAACAGCTGTCTGAAAGACTACAGATTGTGGGCAATCATTGACTTCAACTGTGATATTAGCATAATACAGACAGAATCAACACACACCAAAGATTCCTGCCACAGACATGACAACACCTGCAATGACACAAAAACATGGGAGGACATGTTACGTTAGGAAAACAAGCACACAGCCCAAGTATAATGTAGACATCACACCCTATAATCAGATGAATAGGTATGTGATCCGTGTCCTGGGGTAGATGGTTAGTGGAATGTCCACCAGCATGTGTTCACAGTGCTGACCACTTCCTTGTATGTAACACAACTTCTGAGCATGTTACACCAGATGCATGCGTGTTACCTGTTCCGGTGATGCACATAGTATGTACATACATAGCTGCTTGACAATACTACTGGCATGGGTAATATTTTTATTTATTTTATTTTTATTTAGCATTTGTTAAGGTTGTGCATCAGAGCTGGCAACTCGGCACATAAAAATCTACTGCCAATCATTAGCGGACCGGAGTTCCACTGTGGCGACCCCTAACCGGGAAAAGCCGAAAGACACAACATTTGTTAACTGGGAAAGTCTGATTTAGAACAAAGCCAATTTTCAGTGGAGGTCCAGGGATAAATGCTCCAGACGGATGTCTTTATAATGCGGGAGGAAACTGGAGCACCCAGAGGAAACCCACATGAAATCAGGGAGGAGATGCAGACTCTGCACAGAAGGCACCCAAGCTGAGAATTGAACTGGAGAACCTCTTGCTGTGAGGTGACAATGCTACCGCTGCACCACTGTGCCATCCATATTCATGACAGTGTGGATTGGGCCATATATATCTGCCATGCACACCAGTCAGCTAGCCTGTATTGATCATAATGTTACATACAGGTATAGTGGTGTCCCTCCGAACACCTCCACCAGATGTTACAGTGCCTGGGCAATTGTACAAGCATGTTTGTGCAGAATCATCTCTGATCACTCTAAATCACATGTGTTATGTCAGAGACATGGGATTACTGGTGGTATTATTCTGATATTGTCCATGACTGTGCTTGCTTCTTTTAATGTTGTCCATGAGCCTTTACCTGTTTCCCACTTGATGGAGGCCTCTGCTGAGATTACACTCATATTTAGGCAACTCAGTTTGCATAGCTTCCCAATATGCACCCTACCTCAATTGTATATCACATCTCTGATAGATGCCCTCTTCATTGTTCATGTAAGGATGCTTATCTCACACAGACATCTTCCCCATTGTTATGTCACCTTTTGTGACAGTCACATAATACATATGTTCACTGTGCAATTCATATTGTACCATATTGATATGTAATTGGTGTTGCTGCTACAACTGTCTTCCATTGACATGCCTCATCTGCTGTACATTCGGTTGTTTCCCCTGTCCTCTTTCCCTGTGTTCATTCCTACAATTTATCTGTGTGGTGCTGTTCAATGCACACACTTCCCCTGAGTGTTTGTTTTACAAAGCAGTTCATGAACCCTTACAGATCATTTACACAACTTCGGTATTGAATGCCATGAATGGGATTTCACAACACTTTGCACTATATATACTGTCCTGTAGTGTGTTTGGACCATATACATAACTATCATATTTCTCAACTGTCCACATTTTCACAGAATTTCCAGATGTTTGCCTTATACATCTTTTGGTGGATTCCTTATAAGACCTGTGGTTTTCTGCCATATCGTTGGGATGATCTAAGCTGATGTCATGCTATTATTAAATACATTTGCGCTTCAGACTTCACATCCTTCAGAAAATGTATCTTCACACAAATCTTGTCATTCTAGCACATTTCTAAGTTTAAAAGAGCAAATATGTAAAATCTGTCCCTATTTCTAGGTCTTTGCATACCTCCCAACCTTTTAGAGCAAGAAATCTGGACAAAGCCATAAATAAAAGTGGGACAAAGGCCCAAAAATAGGGACAATTTTTAAATATTGCCTTACAATCTTAGAAAGCTGATAGAATGGCAGGTTTTTCATTAGCGTAAGTTTTCTGAAGGGTATGTAGTATGAAACTCAAATGTCTGTCATTATTTTCTAACTTCAGTCTTTAACAATATGCCACTAATTTGCCAGAAAAAATCTGGGCATTCTGCAAAAATCTGTACAGTTGAGAGGTATGGGTCTTTGTTCCCCCATTATGTTGTGCTTTGTCCAGATTTCTTGCACTAAGAGATTGAGAGTTATGAGAAATATTGTTTGTTAAGCCCTGGGGATCATTGTGGCATTCTTTGCAAATTTGCTAACCTGCTTTTGCTGCTTATTTACATTTAATGTGGTGTGTGGCATGACTGTGCAATTAGCGCTGCTGCTCACCATGCATCACTGCGCACACATGTAAACACATGAAGTCTACATGGAGTTTACTGAATCCCAGTGTTTTATACATTTTAAAATATTTAAACAAACAACCTGTGCTATTGCCACTGTTGAGGCAATTTACGTTTAAAGAAGCACAATTTGGACTTTTTAAAGAAGGCGCCTTATATCAGTTACGTACATATTGCTATTTCTAATTGCTGTTCTGAGAAGTCCATAATATCCTAAAACCTTAAAATAATGGTTGTATACCAAAGGGAAAACTATTGTCTGAAAGCTCATTTTATTTGACCTAGATATAAAACGCAAGGAGTTAACATTAAAGATAATAAACAACAGATGAAGCAATCCACTTTCATGGAACTTAAGGTTCATGGTTTGATTATATCATCATCAAATAAATGCTTTATATAGATGATTTACGGTTACATTATAAAAATATCTGAATTGAAGTAGCTCATCATCTTCTTTCAGCTGTTCCCATTAGGGGTCGCCACAGCAGATCATCTGTTTCCATTTCTTCCTGCCTTCTGCATCTTGCTCTGTCACTCCAACCACCTGCATGTCCTCCCTCACCACATCCATAAACCATATCTTTGGCCTTCCTCTTTTCCTGTTACATGGTAGCTTCATCCTTAGCATCTTTTTCCCAATATACTTAGCATCCCTCCTCAGCACATGTCTAAACCAACGTAATCTTGCCTCTCTGGATTTGTCTCCAAACCTTCCAACCTGGGCTGACCCTCTAGTATACTTATTCCTAATTCTGTCCCCCCTCGTCACAGCAAGTACAAATCTTAACATCTTTAACTCTGCCACATCCAGCTCTAACTGCTGCCTTTTTGTCAGTGCCACTGTCTCCAACCCATGTAACATATCTGGTCTCACTACCCTCTTGTAGACCTTCCCTTTCAATCTTACTGGTACTCGTCTGTCACAAATCACTCCTGATACTCTTCTCCACCCACTCCATCCTGCCTGCACTCTCTTCTTCACCTCTCTTCCACACTCACCATTACTCAGAACTATTGATCCCAAGTATTTAAACTCATCCACCTTTGCCACCTCTACTCCTTGCATCCTCACCATTTCTCTATCCTCCCTCTCATTCACACAAATATATTCTGTCTTAGTCCTGCTGACCTTCATTCCTCTTTTCTCTAGAGCATATCTCCATCTCTCCAGGGTCTCCTCCACCTGTTCCCTTCTTTCACTACAGATCACAATGTCATCTGCAAACATCATAGTCCACGGGAACTCCTGTCTGATCTCATCTGTCAACCTGTCCATCACCATTGCAAATAAGAAAGGGCTCAGAGCTGATACTTGATGTAATCCCACCTTCACCTTAAACGCATCCATCACTCCCACCGCAGATGTCACCACTGTCACACTACCCTTGTACATATCCTGTACCACTCTTACATACTTCTCTGACACTCCCGACTTCCTCATACAATGCCACAACTCCTCTCTAAGCACCCTGTCATATGCTTTCTCTAAGTCTACAAAAACACAATGCAACTCCTTCTGACCTTCTCTGTACTTCTCCATCAACACTCTCAGAGCAAGCATTGCATCTGTAGTGCTCTTTCCCAGCATGAAACCATACTGCTGATCACTAATCATCATGTCCCTTCTTAACCTAGCTTCAATTACTCTTTCCCATAACTTCATGCTGTGACTGATCAATTTAATCCCTCTGTAGTTACTACAGCTCTGCACATCACCCATATTCTTAAAAATTGGTACCAGAACACTTTTTCTCCATTCCTCAGGCATCCTCTCACTTTCCAAAATTTCATTAAACAATCTGGTTAAAAACTCCACTGCTATTTCACCTAAACACTTCCATGCTTCCACAGGTATGTCATCTGGACCAACAGCCTTTATATTCTTCATCCTCTGCATAGCTATCCTTACTTCCTCCTTGCTAATCCATTGCACTTCCTGATTCACTATCTGCACATCATCCAACCTTCTCTCCCTCTTATTCTCTTCATTCATCAACCCCTCAAAGTACTATTTCCATCTGCTGAACACACTTTCCTCGCTTGTGAGTAAGTTTCTCTCATTATCCTTTATCACCCTTACCTGCTGCACATCTTTCCTAGCTCAGTCCCTCTGTCTAGCCAGTTGGTACAGGTCCTTTTCTCCCTCCTTAGTGTCCAACCTTTCATACAACTCTTCATATGCCTTATCCTTAGCCTTCACCACCTCTCTCTTTGCCATGCACCTCATCTCCTTATACTCCTGTCTACTTTCTTCATCTCTCTGACAATCCCACTTCTTCTTTGCCAACATCTTTCTCTGTATACTCTCCTGTACTTCCTCATTCCACCACCATGTCTCCTTGTTGTCCTTCCTCTGTCCAGATGTCATACCAAGCACCTTTCTAGCTGTCTCCCTTACTAGCTCTGCTGTAGTTACCCAGCTATTTGGTAACTCTTCACTGCCACCCAGTGCCTGTCTTAACTCTTCCCTGAACTCCACCTCACAATTACCCTTTTTCAATTTCCACCATTTGATCCTTGGTGCTGCCCTCACACTCCTCCTCTTCTTGATAACCAGCGTCATCCTACAAATGACCATCCTATGCTGCCTAACTACACTTTCCCCGGTCACCACTTTACAGTCTCCAGTCTCCTTCAAAGTGGCCCTCCAATCTGAATTGCAGTAGTTAAAAACAGAAAACATATACATTTTAATGTTTACTACCATGTATTAGTTCACATTCATGTAAACATATGTTTAATAATTTGCTTCAATAATAATTAACAGGTATGCTGTCAAGGAGGCTATTGGGGAGATTATCCCAGTTATACAAAAAATGTTGGAGTACTATTTGGTATAGTAACCTGTTCAGAGTCATGTGGCAGTCAGATGAAGGTGATGGGAATCAAACCAAGGACTACAAGAAATAGCCTTTTAATAGGTCATAATTTCAATCCATTGCATTAACTGTCGGACTTCAAATTCTCCCCAGCGCTCATGTTATTAACTTTCTCAAGACTGTTCAAGTTCCATAAGTAAAGTGATATGCCATTTACTGTGACATCAGGAGCTATGACCAACTATTATTTATATGATGATAAATGTACTTATATAACAATTGCATCATCTGAATGCTTAGTATAGTAGTTGTATCAATTTAATCATATGTTTAATCTTTAGGTCCATAGGTAGTTACAGGCTATGCAGTGAAGGGGACTGTTGAGGACACTATCACAGTTTCTGAAAGACCCAGAGCACTGTTTGGTGAAGTATCATGCTCAGAGTCACAGAATGATGAGGAATCAAATCCAAGACCACAGGAAATAGCCCATCAGCATCTCATAGCACAATCTACTGCACTAGCTACCAGATCTCTAACTCTCCCCAACACTCACCTTGTTAGCTTTCTCAAGACTCTTCAAGATGCATATTCTATAATATTCACTATAATAGATAATGCATTTTAGTTGCATTACATTAATAGCTACAAATTTTCAGATGGGATTTGTCCAAGCAGTTCTAATGGCAAGTTGTTTATGCAGATATGAGATGAAGTTGACAATTACAAAACTGTGAAGGACTTTGTCCTTAGCTGGAGGTATTGTGAGAGATCTATAGGCTCTCTCTATACCATATGACAAGCCAATCAACACTGTTTTCTCCTTCCATTTTCTCAAGCACACCAAATATTTTTATATTGTTTTCTCTGTCATAGTCACACTGTCTTTCCTCAATGTCATTTAAATTTGTTTAAATATTCTTATACTGTTTTCTCTGTCATAGTCACACTGTCTTTCCTCAATGTCATTTAAATTTGTTTCTGTACTATGTGAACATATTGTTGTTGGATCATAGTTTTAAGAAGTACAAACTGTTTGTTGCCATTCACTTGTATGTAGTCTACCTTTTTATCCATATTGTCTATTTTTAAGGATAGTTTCTGTGTTGATAGGTTGATAGGTAAGTACTAGGCTAACTGCCCTTGCGAGCCATTTTAAGCCTAGCCAATTATCCCTTGTGAGATTCAAACCCTGCACCTTGTGTTTGTAAGCAAACACCTTAACCATTAGGCCACCCTCCCATTTCTCCATGTCTTTTGGGTTTCTAGTACCATGACAGAGAAGGACCCTATTCTTAAGTCAAAGTATTATTAAAGTTTATGAAATTAATATTGTTTCAATCTTTGATGTCAGCCAAAAGTCCTCTTTGCAGTACCTGCAATGTGCCCAGTAATGACTGCTTCTGCAATTCATATGAGGTTACATGTACTGGTAACATATCTAAATACAATTGTAGATTCTTTTTTATAAGACCCATGCTGGGTATCTTTCTTTCACATTGCTCTCATTTCTGCCTGCAGATCCTGATATTTTATGACTTTGTGTCTCTCTGTACACAAGACACTGTAGTCACTGGGTGTGGCAATTTCAATGAGCAATGCTACTTTTGTCTTCTTTTCATGGACCGCTATATCCAGTTTTCTATCATCTCTCTTTTGAACTGTTGGTAATGGGTGATCCCATGTGATGTAAACTTCATCATTTTCTATAATGCTTTGTGGCTTATGTTTCCAGTGTTTTTCATTCACTTCAGTACCATAATGTTTGCACAATCCTCAGTGCAACAGTCTTGCAACATTATTATTCCTTTCAATATACAGTCCTTCTGCCATTAGTATGTCACAACAAGCAACAGGGTATGCGACTGTTTCCAATTCAGTTTTACAAAACCTACATTTGTCTGTTTCCCCCATATTTTCAATGGAGTTTGTAAACCAACGTGTATGTAGCCCACTATCATGGGCCACCAATATTAACCTTTCATCTCTTGGTTTGAATTTGCCTCTCCTTAGCCATTCCTGCATTTGTTCCTGATCAACATGAGGTTCTTCCAGAATTTTTCTATACTTGCAACTATATTTATGTATTTTCCACATTTCTTGCCTTCTTATCTGGTCCTTCACCTTATATTCTTTCTTTTGTTTTTTGACACATTCAGTTTCTGCCTGAGTTTTATCTATTTCTGGTTTGATTTCCATTTCCTGCTTAATACCGATATGCTTCTGCTAGATTAAGCAGAGAAGTCATCTTCAGTTTGTTCTCCTCATATTTCAAAACTTTCACTATGCTTGGTTCTTGTGAGGTCAGAAGATATGTGTGGAGTCCCACGATTGCAGATCTATACATGTAATCAATTTCAAGGAGGACCATCTCTCCTTTGGAACAGGGAATATATAATCTTGGTATGCACTGATTTTTATAAATCATTTGGGGAGCATAAAGCATCCTTCTTGTTTTCCTATCTAATCTATCCAAAACATTTTGGGGTCAGTCAATCACTCCAAAACTGTAAGTTAGGACAGGAATAGCAAATTGGTTTATAGCTTGGATTTTGTTTCTAGATGTCAACACTGTTTTCAGGATTAATTTAAGTCTTCTAAAGTATTTCTTCTAAGTTTTATTCACATTTGTTCATGTTTTATTTTTGATCCTTCATCAATTCTCAAATGTTTATACACTCCCTTTTGCTCAAGTTCTTTTATATCACATTCTTGTCCCAAACTGATGTTTTCCTTGTGCTGTAGTTTTCCTGCTTTAATGGTTGCTTTTGCATATTTATTAAGAGCAAATGTCATTCATATATCATCTGAAATTTTTTGACAACTTGCAGTTGTGCTTTCAGTTTCTCATCTGATGAGCTATACAGTTTTAAATCATCAACAAAGAGAAGATGAGGTCTTTACACTTTGATCCTTTTTAGAAGGCAAATTATACATACATGCATACATACATACATACATACATACATACATACATACATACAAATGTTTCAAGCATGGGCATTAAAGCCCTTCTAGCTTGCCAATATGCCAAAACACTTGTTCCCATAATTAATGTCCAGGCTGTTCTTAAAAATATCTAAACTGGTACTTGCTTTAATGTAATTTGGTAGTCTGTTCCAAGCATCAGCTACTCTGTCAGATAACCAATTAGTACACTTCTCATTCCTATAGAATCTTCTACATAGGTTATCTGATGATTCTGTAGTACTTTTTGATAACCTCAAACATTCCCAGAGGTAGTTGTCCCTAAATGCCCTATATACCTGAATAAGCTCTCCTCTTAAATATCTGTAAGAGACACTGTACAAGTTCAGATATTTTAGTCTTTCATAATATATATTTTCACATCCATGGATGCTCTTAGTATATTTCCGCTGTACTCTTTCCAGTTTATTCATGCTTGTTTTCCTATAGGGTTTCCATATTGTTATTCCATACTCAAGTTTGGGTCTAATGTAACTAACAAACAATGACTTCATTATGTTTGATTTTCTAGACTTTATAAATCTTTTTATACAACCTATAGTTCTATAACTATCATTAGCCAATTGGTTGATATGATTAGAAAAACTCATAGCTGAATCTACCAATATACCCAGGTCCTTAAATGAGTCTACAATTTCAATCACTGTGTGCTGTATTAAATATTCACCTTTCGGTTTATGTCTCCCAAATCTCATATGCTTAGTTTTTTATGTATTTATCGACATATTATTCTCCTGTGCCCGAATGGTCAATTTAGTCAAATTATTTTGCAGACATGCCTTATCTGTAATACTTGTAATCAGTTTACCCAATTTCAGGTCGTCAGCATATAGATTGTAGAATACCTCAGATAAAAAATTAAGGTCTGAAAGATACAATCTAAACAAGTAAGGGCCTAGGACAGAGCCCTGTGTGTGTGTGTGTGTGTGTGTGTGTGTGTGTGTGTGTGTGTGTGTGTGTGTGTGTGAGGGGGGATGTTATGTACTATCTCTTAAATCTGAATATTATAGGTACTGCTTCAGTATATTCTCTACTAATATAGATCTTATTTTTTTTTCTTGGAGGTTTAAACAGAATGCTCATTATAAATTTGCACAGTAAGCTGCTCATTTAGCCTGTGCTGTCTACATTTGCCTCCAAGATATAATTCTTTATCTCAAGTTCATTTTTCTTTCAAGGATTTCCACATTTTGGTGCTGTGCTCCTCTGTAAAACTTCCTCTTTTAATCTTTATCAGTGATTTCAGGAAATTACTTCATCATTTTTTCTTTCTGAATGCTAGCCAAGGGCTTCAGGAAATTATCATCTTCCTTATCTTCCTCCTCTTTTTGTTTTGTTTTGTATTGTGATAATGACTTAAAGGCATAATTTAGCACAAAGCCGACAAAGGTCATGATAGTTCAAATTATGACATTTACAAGTGCTGAGAACTTTGATGAGAATGTCTGTTAATAGGAAACTGTAATGGAAGGAGTAAGGGTTCATAGGTTTTTACTAAACATGTGACCAAAACAGATCAGAAAGTAAGTCAGCCACATCACCCAGTGAAACTCTGTGACCACCCATCCAGTCATCTAGACTGGCTTTAAAGGTTGCTAGTGAAGTATTCTGCTTGATAAGTAATGGCAACCTATGTCAGAAACAGGTTATATGTTGGATTAGATATCTGTCATGCTATCTGGTCTTGTTGACATCAATATAACACTGAATAAAGCAACAGAGCTTTTAAATTATTAGAGTAACTTAGAGTAACTAAGGATACTACTGAGAATTGAGATCTTTCTGGTGAGGAAATGCAGCCTCTGAAGTTGACTTAGAAGCCTGGTGAGGTACATGCCAAGGGGTGCATTATATTGAATGATGAGTCTAATAAAGATGGATAAAGTACATTTCTAACTTCTCTGGACCTTTAAGAGATGCCACAAAGGGTAAATTATGCAAAGTGGAAGGATTTTCTAATCACTACAGACACATGGTGATCAAAGTAGAATCTATTATCAACATATGTATCCAAGTGCCTGGTGACTGTGTCATGTAAACGGGGAATACTCTCTGTATGGCAAATAGTAATAATGCTAGATTTGGCAAAGGAAACTATACTACATTACTTGGCATTAAGGGTAAGATCATGATTAATACACCAAACATTTGTTGGGTTTAGCCCTTGCTGTAGAACTTGAGTATCAGAATAGGATTTGATAATAACCCCCACCCCCCTCCATCTGTAATCATCAGCAAACTTGGTTAGCCAAAGTCACTTGATATCAGCTTTTATGTCATAGAAATGCATATGAAGACAGGACTTAGGGCAGAGCCGTGTTGGACATAACTAGTGAAATGTTCCTTTCTAGAGGAAATGTCCCCAAACTTAATGGTATGGGTTCTATCAGACAGCCAATTAACAATGCTGTGAAGCTATGTATGTTTTCTTCTTAAGAGAACTTTTAATACTTTAAAACACTGCACCAAAAATAAATACTGCAATCAAGCAAGAAATGATGTAAAAAAAAATAAACCAAGAAATTTATCTTTCCCACACAACATTTTTTTTCAGGGTCAGTTCAGTCAAATTTCTCTTGTAATCCTTGAAATGTTGTCCTTCCCTTTAAATAGAAGAAAAATGGTCTCTTTCTCCTCCCTCAGTTTTCAGGTAATTAGCTGCTAAATCCTATTATTCGCTATGATGCACAGATGCATAGGTTCATAGGTGCATACTCCCACCTAACAATAACTTTTAATATTTTAAAACATTGTAACAAAAAATAAACAGTGTGTAGTAAAGCAAGAAATAATATAAGAAACATTTAAATAAAATAAACCAAGAAGTTTACCTTTCCCACAGCAATTTGTTTTGTTGCAGATTCAGTTCAATCAAATTTCTTTTGGAAACCTTGAAATGTTTTATTTCCCTTTAAACTGAAAAAAAAATGAGTAAAAAGGACACACAGAAAAAACAATCGGTTAAAAACACAAAAAGAAAAATTTAGCAACGCTAGACTTTTCACTGTGCGATTCCTTAAACCTCTTGCATTAGTTTAAGGAATCACACAGTGGAAAGTCTAGTTTTGTTAGATTTTTCTTTTTGTGTTTTAACCGATTGTTTTTTTCTGTGTGACCTTTTTACTCATTGTTTTAGTTTGTTGGTTGGGATATTTTGCAGTCACCCTAAGGTTTATGGATATCAGTTGGGTACAACAACCCTGTGCTTCCAAATGTTAGCCAAACCTTCCACTTTGCTATACTGATGATGACATAAGAAGGCAGAAACTTGCATGTCCACAGCTTGTGGGGTTTGGCTTTATTGGCCTGATTTTGTCCATAAATAGACAAGTAGATTTCAGAGAAAAAGTCATTCTCCCGGATTCACGAAACCTCAGTGTAAGACTAAATAAGTCTTACTCGGAGGGCATGCTGACTCCACTCCAAGTCTAACATGGACAGTGCAGGAAGGCAGGGGGTGTGTCTAACTGCTGAGCAGTCCTAAGATCCACGCCCCTGCAAGTGTCTGAAATGTGAAATGTCAACACACATGAGCGAGTCTGCTCAAATGTCAACATACCCAACACTACACTCCCTCGCATTGTAAACCCCCAGTAGAGTTATAAAATGTAAAATATATATTTTTTTTCTAATTCCCGATATAGCTGCCCGTATTTGCGCGGGTGTGCCCATAGCTTAGCTAGAGTTAGCAATGTTGACATTGAAGAGCATAATAACAAATGTTTATGCAAATCAATTGCAATAGCGTAGTGGTAGAGCCTTTGCACAAAGAGGAGGCATTCTCCTCTCTATTTTATGTTTTAAATTGGCATATGAAATAATTCCTGACATATATATATATATATATATATATATATATATATATATATATGACTAAAATATTACTAAAAAGCATTGAAATGGCCTATGTATCAGTGAACAAAATGTATATATAGAAATGTAAGAAGGATCTTGACATATAAATGCCCATAGCTAAGCAGTGCTTTACCTAGCGCAATCTAGTTGCACACAGCTAAGCAGCGCTTTACCCAGCACAATCTAGTTGCCCACAGCTAAACAGCGCTTTACCCAGCACAATAAGTTTGCGTGGAGCTGCACATCGTGCTAACCAGCGCACCATAGGGCAACGTGGAGCAACATTGGGCAACGTCGGGCAATGTGGAGCAATGTGGAGCAACGTTGGGCAAAGTTGCCTAAACACAGCCACACCCCCTAGCCTGTCTGGACAGTAGTAAAATAAAATGCAATGACAAGTTTCGAACCCGGGACACTGTGCACCATAATCAAAGCACTGAACCACTAAACCTTGACAGGTCAGGAGAAACATCCACTGTTAACATACATATACTTATAAATGGTAGATTAACCATTGCTAAACAGGTCTGCAGTCAGCTGAGAATTTTCAAAAATGGCCAATCACAAAAAAGTGCAGGAAATGCGGCATATTTAAGCTCCATAGGCGGGAACAGTCGCCATAACTGATTGTAGCTCCCATCTGCAGTTAGAATGTCAGGTGCTGGAGATGGTACTCACTTTCAAGCTCAACGCTGGGGCATCGAGGAGTGAAAATACATGGTCTGTCTCCTAGTCCATCATCATAAGTCTTGACTCCTGCAGGGCCAGTTCCAAAGGATGGAGTATAAGGCAGAGGCTTGGATCCTGTTGGCTCATGATCTCACCAGTGCCACAGGCGTCCCCCGGACTGGAGAGCAGGTCCATCACCACCATGCAGACCTGAAGAGACGGAAGCAGGACCTACTGAACCAATGGATCCAGGAGGCCCGTCAAATGCAAGATGCCTCACTACTGAGTAGGTAGCCATGGAATGCAGTATGTAAGACATGCTAATATAGTCTAAATAATGGATAGGTATGTCTCAATATCCCTTCATTTACTTCACAGCTGCAGGTGTCCGTGTTGCGAATCAGCAAGCCTATGCAGATAGGCTGCTAAGGCTGAGCCACCAGGCAGGTTAGCAATTATTCTGCATGTATTGTTATATAATATATGTGAGAGAGCATGAAAAAAGTGTTGTAGCCCAATAATACAGCTACAAAATGCCCTGAATAATTTCTCTGCATGTACTGTTATATAACATAAGTCAGAGAGCCAAAAATAGAATGTAGTAACCCATTAATAAAGGTAAAATAAGTCTGGAATACTATCTCTGCATGTACATTCATATAAAATAAGTGATCAAGCCTGAAAAAGAGTGTTGTAACCTATCAATAAAGGTATATATGTCTTGAATAGGTCTTCTGTATGCACTGTAATATCAAATAAAGGAGAGAGCCTGTAGAAAAAAGTGTTTAATGTAATTAATAACAGTATAATACTTGGAGTGTGTCTGTGTCACTTACTTTGAAATGTTGTTGTACCCTTGCATTAAATAAATAGCACTGTTGTATTAAGTGCTGTCAACCCACAGTTGTGCAGTCCCATATAAAGTGGATGAAGGAATTACCAGTAGCTGTGAAGCATATATACAGTCCTCAACAGTCGGTAAATGGCTGTCATGCATAGGTAAATCTGGCACACGAGTAGCTTGTCAAGGTGTTCCCCAGAAATGTGAGTGTGCTACATGAAATGTAGGTTTCTGTAGAAATTTAGCTGAAAATGTCACGTGAACACATCCAGATATGTAGATACATAAACATAAAAATAAAATATAACTATGTAGCAGTAACATCTGCATTTTGGACAGTTAATATGTCAGATATAGGTCAGGTATATAATGAACTAGCCAAACCCATTACACAATCTAATGCATGTTGCCTAGTGTAATAATACATGTAGGGATATACACCTGCAGTCAATAGGAATGTAGTGTAGAGTAAAAGTACTTATAAGATGTTAATGGGGGGTTCTTTTTACACCCTACTCTATGTGCATAAACAATGCAATTCCAGACCTCAATGGGTATGTCTAATCTCAAAACATTTGTTGGGACATATGTCGTATTGTTCTATAAAAATCTGCATTTTCCTTGATGCATGTGCCCTGTTCAAACACCACAATCTTGGTGGCCTGTTGCCACCAATCATCCCTGCATGCTATTGTAATGTCCACTGTCATTCAATATATGCATGTGTTATGCTTGCTATTCAACTGTTGGAACCCTGGTGTGTTGGGTTAATGGGACTATTACTGCATGCTGTTACAACTAATTTTGAACGCTGTTGTTTATGTTGTAATTAAACACACCTAATCACAGAACGTATGGGAAGGCCGGTCCCAGCGGTCCCACCTGTCCCTCCTCAGCTTACGATTGCACCTGGCACCAGCAGGTCCGGTGCCCAGCCCGGGCTACCCTCTTCCGTAGGTCCTGTGCCACCTTCGGGTGGAAGCAATGCAGGGGATGGAGCTCATCCCCCCTGCAAGCGTGGGCGGAGAAGGGCCACTTGTCACCCTCCGAAGGGTCCAAGTTGTGGTGTGTAGGGAGATCCAGCGTTTAGTCGCTGATCCCCTATGCCAGATCTAGGCAAGAGTGGCCTGACTCATGGGTGAGCCTGCCCCTCCTACGCATCCCCCAGCACAGCCACCCTCGGGGCTGTGAACGTTCAGTGGTGACTGCCCATGGGTGGGGATCTCAGTCCCACTGTTACCATCTGTGGGCTCATGGGCTTGCAATTTCCAAACATCCGTCCCCGTCAATGGTGTTCACCCACCCCATGTGTCATACTCCGCCCCTGTATGCGTCTTGTTTGTCTTGTCTGTTTACCTCCCCAACCTACCTCCCCAAATATACCTACTTCCTCTACCTCACATTCCACTCTCACCTGAAAAAAAAAAAGGGCAATCTGTTCCTACAAAAATTATGCCCCATACATAGCTGCCCATTTCACACACATGTCCACTGGGCATGTAAACTGATAATTATAATTGGCAGTACAACATACTTTGTTATCCTCACCCCTCTCTCAGGGGTGGAAGGTTTCAAATTTCACTCCAAATATCTAACATATGCACAGCTTTTGCTGGTAAAGAAATGGGCAGCTATGGACCTTCCCTCCACCCATCCTGCACATCCCGAGCTGGTATCCCCACTGTCTTTCCCTCTTTGTGCCCCCTTTTTCACCACTGTCCTATCTCCCCATTTTCTTTTCTTTCAAAGAAATTAGCACAGGGGGTTAGCGGGAGTAAGCACTTTTAAGCAGTAGTTAGTGGGTTTGAGCAAGTGTGCACATGTGTACGCTAAGCTTAGCATCGCTAAGCGTTGTGCAAACTTGCGCAAACCCGCTTACAACTGCTTAAAAGTGCCTTAATCACTCTGTATGTCAGGGCCCTTGTTCTGTTCAGCAGCAAAATAAAACACCTCTGTTAGTCTTGAACCCTAGACCTTGGACACACTTGACTGCATGAAGTACCACTAAGCCACAGCAGATATACAATAAGTTGGTGCTGAAATAAATATATCATGCAAAACAATGAGTGAATGTAAATGAAAAATAGGAAGGCCATAACACAAAGCTTATTCTGTGGATCTTTACCAGCAATTGTTGTGGAATTGGATTACATGACTGTGATAAGAGAAGCAGCCATTCTAGCAGCAAATAATGTTATTGAGGCACTTTACAACCCCCACACAGTATCATAGCAGGCCAAACACTGGCGTATCTGATTAGGGCAGAGGCCATACTCCCTGATTGTGAAACATATTTTAGCTGTGTCCCTCTGAATCCCTCTGAAAAGTACTGACGTTAGTCAGAGAGGTGTATTGCACAATGAATAATCACAATAATAACAGTAGACACCGCTTGTACTTCATAAAAGGAGTACAAATCCATATGCACTGCTTCACTCAAGTCTACACTTACTGTCTCTATTAGTTGGAAGGTGTACCTCACTTTTAACTACCTATCCCTTACTCCAAGAAAATATGTATCTGAGTGTTTTATAGGCCTGGCAGAGGCACAAACACACAGGCATATCAGCTCATCTGCTGTTACACACTCTGCAAACAGCTTTGTGAGGACTTCCACAAGCATACCCTTATGTAGGAGTACAACACAGAAATACCAAAGGATCTAGCCATGTACTGGTAGCAACTGACTGTAACAATGCCATTGTACCAGTGCTGAAAACACCTGTGGGTTGCGCAGACAAAGGACAACAGGCTAACATTTGGCTGCCATCTGGATAGGTTCACAGTTGGGACCTATGCAGACAGACCACCTGCCTTGATAAACCAACAGGTACACACCAATCCATTAAGTCCAGTAAGATAACACTCACACAATAAGACGTAATGCTCTCTGTATGTCTGCACCCCCCCCCCCATATTTTAAATATACATGTGTTTAGGGTCAACCAAGGATGTAGGTAGGCATACTCAGTAGTGGAATTGTCCAGTTTACCTAAGACTCCTGTGCTAATGTCAACAATAAAAAGTACACAAACCCTGCAGAAGTGAGTACAACAATATGCACAGTATAACAGTCCACAAACAGTTCATGTGTCAAAACAATACTTTTCAGTAACTACTTTTGTATGGCAGTCAATTACATAAGTAGAAAAGAAACTACATACTCACATATATCTTGTGTAAGCATTTGTAGGGGTGAGTTAAACTCTATACTGATAGCTCTGTACTGGAAGTGGCAACAGTCAGGTCTGAGTACAACATGTACATCACTGTCTACACCTCTAGCATCAGATATAAGAAGTATACCAACCTTCTGACTTAAACAACAGTGTACACAGCAAACAAGGATGGGCCCCACTCTGGAAATCTGAAAGGGCTACACCTACAAAACTTAGCAATTTATAGCATTGGGTTGCTATGACAGTGAGTACTGCAATTACCACATAGCAGGCTGTATGCATTTACCAAATGCTGGCCACCAATTGGTGCAGAGGTCATCACATGCACATGTGCAGATACCTATAAAAGCAGGCTGTACTTGCTATCCCCACATGCAATCATTGCATTGAACCTGATAAAGCTTCACAGAACTTGTGGATGAGTAAATAGTAGTTATTACTTAATAACGCAAAAGTTTAATTGAGTAAAAAAACTCTAGTGAATCAGCCACCAAATATATTAATTAAGTAAAAATAAAAAAACTTAATTAATAAGAAAGGGAATTAAGTAGAAGCAATCTCTACTTAGGCAACATAAAAAAAAAATGTCAAAAAAAAAAAAACCAGACCGACCTGAAAGTGACAAACAGGTATGTGACAGAAATGTGATTACCGGCAAGTAGTAGATGTTTATGAAGAGTACTGTAAATACTTTGAAACATGCATATGTGGCAGCAGTAGGTATGTATGCACTGATAACATGCATGACTACTGCCATGGACAAATTAGTGTGTAGCTGTGTGCAGTGGGACATAACTGTGACATATGTAGCTCAGCATTTAATGTCAAACATCCAGTCATGTCATCTATGTTCTGTACAGTACTGTGTATAATGGCTGTCTGGATGAGTAGTGCAAACAGCTATATAAACATGGATGTGACAGAGTAACACATGCATAATAATCATATAATGTGTAGCTTAGCATTGGCAACTGCTCCACCAGGCTAGTATAGTAATGTAGCATTAGCAGCTATAAATACTCCCTGTAATATTACTGCCATGCACTCATGTGACAACTGTTCATGTTGTAGCAAGGCCCAGCAGGTCATCTGTGAGGTCTACAGATGTACAACAGTGTGTACCTTGTGTGTGTATGGCACACACATATGTAGAGATATTTATGTGTCAGATATATTAGCATCTTAACATGTGCATAGAGCAAGGTACATACTGCAACTGTTTGTGAAAGGTGGACATATATATGTTGGTGAAGGTTGTTATGTGCATATTTTCATGTAGGTTGTAGTGTGTGACAAACAAGACAGCATACAGTGCTGGTATATGACATGTGGTGTTTAAACGCTGTGGGTATGATTTGCTAAGTTTATAGTCTTCCAGACAGGGAGTCCTGCTAAAGATACATGGCCTGAGAATACCCTCAATGCATTCTGCACAAGACTGTGCAAATTTATTACATAACTGTATCTCTCTCAACCCTTGCATAATTGATATTCCCACCATGAAAGGTGGACTGTATATGTGCCTACATGTAAATCTATATGTACACCAATGGATGTTTATATGTACGCTCAAGCTCAATGTTGTAAATGTATTGCCATCCCTTTTGTTAAGAACCCTGTACTCATGAGCTACCACATAGGTGGTAGTCTACTCAACACCAAAAGTGTGATAAGAGACCACGGGACACAGGTGGACAGTAGTGTCCCTTTTGATAATCACAGTGCCACACTAGTCATGTAAACTGTGTACGGTCCACATGTCTTCACAAAAGGTGTGTCATACATGGAATGAGAGGTCAGTGTTCCACTCTACTCATCAGTCACAAAACCCATCATAAAGTACAATGGGCCTTTTGGTATGTACCTCAGAAGACATCTACAGCAACTGGAGATGCCAGGCACAAACACCACAAAGAGTATTACCAGACTCAAACAGATGCCCTATGCAGACTGTCTTACAAAACCACAGCTACACTGTGTTGCATACCGCACACCCAGAGCCAACCTCTGCCTAACATACAAAGCTATGCCAAACCCACAGGTGTTGGACATGCTCCATGTCAACAGATCAAAATCCCTACAAGCTACACACTGTACTGATCTAAACCTTGTAACGTCAAAAAGCAGAACATGCTGGAGTGGTACATTCTCAACTCAGACACATACCATACCCTGGAACTAACTACCTATCAATAGCAAAGAAAGGTCCTCATTAGCAGTCATCATGAATAATCATGATGAATGGATGTGACATAGGAAATACAACCCGGGAATCACCTCTGTGGCTCTGCATGACAGGGGCACATGTACTTGAATTACATGGGTGTTGAAGGGCTGGGTACAGTATGGCTAGGCTTCTATAGGCCCTACCCCTAATAGCCTATGAGTTGCCTATGACCTGATACACACACGCATGCACATGTTGCATTAATTGCTATGTGAGGTTGACTGAGTGTGATGGTGAATGTGTAGGTGAATGTGTCAATGTTGTGTATATGTGTGATAGCCTAGTGGTTAAATGTTTATATCATGGTATGTAGTGTTCTAGCTCTGATCCCCACAAAAAGATATGTATGCTATTGCTAGGCAGCAAAAGCAGTATGGTATACGGTGTGACATAGTCCCATGGTGTTGACTGGAGTGTGCCATTGTAGGCTAAAGCAGTACATGTATGCTCATTGATTGTTGACACTAGTGAATACAAATCCCGTATGAACTGTAGTACTACCTGAAGCTGTAGGCCTAAACAGCACAGTGTGGTGTATATCCACATTGCTCTGAAACACTGTTTTGTTTGTTACCTGTAGTCCTCACACATTACATACCTCAGGCATAAGGTTTTGTAAGTGCTGACACACAGTACTGTATGGTACACAGGTAAAGCTCATCTGGGTTGCCATATCTTTGTGGCTTGTAGGTATGTCTGATGTATGTGTGGGTATGCCTGTAACATGGCCTGGGTTGTATGTGTGTTACAGGATATAAGTGCATATCTAGCAACATGTATATTGTAGTACAACAGTATGCCACCTATATTGATGAATGTGCACATATGTTACTTAGGTGTTTGCTATCAACAAGTAGTGTGGTGTACTGGTAGTACTCTAACTGTACATTACAATCATTTCAATGGATGGCAAATTTCTGTATGCATTAGCTTCATATATACATCCTGTGGCTAGGTGGTGCATTGTGTCACATACAGTGTGCCATGTGCTGTTGTTTAGTCTTACATACTGGTTTCACTTTGTTGCTGTGCAGGACATGGATTAATATAAAGAACATGCCAGGCACTGTCAGGCAGTTGTGGGCTGAGCACTGATATGTGGTATAAAAGTGTCTATCTACTGACAGCCAATAGGTTGCTATATATGGCATTTCATTGATATCTGTACTTTAGAATGTTAAGTGTGCCACAAGACTTGCTCACAATAATTGTCTTATTTTCTTCCAGGGACATGTCTCATCATCACAACCCTGCCTATTCTCCTGAAGAGGAGGAATTAATCATATCCACACTATTACAACATCACACCCTGCTGTTCTCCAGAACCAGCCAGGACCAGCATGAGCACACTGCACTGTGGCAGGATGTTGTCCGTTGGGTTAATGATGTAGGCATGCATAACCAGACTTATGAGCAGGTACACCATCACTGCAGTGATTTAATCAGACATGTCCGGCAGCATGCCTCTGATGTCCGCAGACAACAGCTTGCCACAGGTGGTGGTGCAGCCTCACACCCGCCCCTCACCAGAGTGGAAGAGCTGCTCCTCAGCATGGTGGCTCCTGGCCAAACACTACAACAAATATGTGTCATCATGGAGGCCGGAGTCACCCAGCGAGTTGACTCCGAGCGTGCAAGTAACATGCCATATCTGTAGACTACTGTTAGCTCGATTGTTAGAACATGCATATGTCAGATGTGTACTATGTATTTGGAAAATGTGGAGCCTGGTGTTGTGCAATACTGATAATTTTGAACATAATCTGTATGCCTGTGATTGTCAACTGTTGTACTACTGTAAAATTGCAAAGTCACAGCAGCAATGCCACAGTTGTTGACACTGACAAACTGTCTCATATCCTTGTAGGTCCCTCTGGTGTGACAGCAAGATAGCAGACCCATGCTGGTGAGTGTTCTACATTTCATATGGCAAATAACATGTGCATGTCATAGGTGGGTTTTAGGCCATCTACACATGTACAACACCTACACATAATGCATGCTCTGCAAGTTTTCTGTGGGACTATGCACATCCTAGTAGCATGAGTAGCTGCCTCAAACACATGCTATACACAAAGCATCCCAAACAATTGTGGTACACTGTAGTGGACATTGTAAAGGCAGAGTCAATACACATGCACACAACATACACCACCTTGTTATACGCAGTACGTGTCAATATGATACACATGACGTATGCAGACACCTGCTGTAAGGTCAGACTCCAGGATCCCAAATGTCATCCACACAGCACACATACTATACCTGAGGGGTAGAGGCCTATCATGGGGTGTTGCAAAACTCTTCAACAAACAAGACATTCATGCCAGGCAATGCTCCCTATTGAACACCTTACATACCCGTGTAACAACTGCCTTTGAAATGGTTACTGTAGCCACAGTGCTGCAGTTCAGGTACAGACAGATATTTGCCAGTGTGGCACACATTAGTGGCCTTGAGTGACCACATGATGCTGCCTGATGATGGCTCATGGTACTACACTGCATCCAGTTACAGTAACTACAGTACAACACATAGCATTTATTGCTATACATCTGACAGTTGTGTGCATTCAGCCATGGTATGTATACCTGTGAGTGATGGTGCACAGGGCATTGAAAAGCATTTAATACTTGCATAGCAATGTTGTGTCCATGTACACATTGTGTTCCAGGGTGAGGCCAATCATTAAACATCACACATGCATCAGACACATGTATACTGTTATTAACAAGGACTCTCTACACTCACACTGCATGCTGTTGAGCAATACACAGATCTTGCATGCTGACACATGTGATAGGACTCTTTGGCTTGTGATACTGTACTCCACCATCAAACACTAATGGGTATATTCTGGATTGCTTTTGGTGTGTGTGTGTGTGTGTGTGTGTGTGTGTGTGTGTGTGTGTGTGTGTGTGTGTGTGTGTGTGTGTGTGTGTGTGTGTGCCTACTTTAGTGAGTAGTGTATTTGTGTTCATGTGTGCATGTGTGCATGTGTTCATGTGTGCATGTGTTCATGTGTGCATGTGTGCATGTGTGCATGTGTTCATGTATGCATGTGTGCATGTGTGCATGTGTTCATGTGTGCATGTGTGCATGTGTGCTAACATCATGTACATATTGTAAAGTGTGTTTCCTGTCTCCCTCTCACAGGTGCTGAGGTTCTGTTGGTTGAGTGCAGCAGGGAACCTGAAGACACTGCCACAAATAGTGGAGATGCTGAAACATGTGTTGTGGCACAGGCAGGTTTGACAGGGTCTGTCATTGTTCCGCCAATCAACAGTACACAGCTTTCCACACCATCTATGCGCACATTCATACTGCCAATACATCCCACATCACCAATGGCCTTAGCTGAGGGACAGCATACAGTAGGCATTGACCAGGATAGTGTGGTATCTATGGCACATGCAACCCCTTACAGGAACCATACCCAGATTCCTGGAATGGTACCCCATAGGTGGATGTTCAGGGGTTCTCGTGGGAGCACTGCTGGTTGTAATGCCCCTGGCAGACATGCCCCCACAGGTCTTACAACCTCAGGTATGTTCTGGGCTGTAATGCAGGCACAGGCATGTAAGGAACGGTACACCAGACAGGGACTGAGGGCGCAGAGGGCCCATAACATCGCTATCAACGACAGTATCCATGACCTTCTGGGTGCAGTGTGTCACTACACCGAGTTCATTGATAGATGTTGGGGGGACATTAGATGTCCTCCACAATGTAATGTCCATGTGCCAGGACAGTGCAGGAAGGCCAAGATGTCGATGTGGACATATGCCAGCAACATCATCAGCTGGCAGTCGTCGCAGATGACACACAAGTCACAGCCACTCCCGGAGTGGCAGTACCAGCCCCAGCAATGTTGGAGCAGGGCTGTCAATAGACCGTCATAGAAGACCACGTACACGTGGCTCTGGCCAGTCTCAGCAGGGACATGGGTCCAGTTGACATCCCTCTGCCTCTGATGATAGTACCCAGTCTGGCTTAGTACCCAATACTGTCCGTTGCACCTCTGCAAGGCACAGGTACTGTGGCCGTGGCCAGAGACGGTGATCTGTACAACCTGAAAGGTACAGTCTGTGGTTGTCCCACAACCTCCCGTATATGGCAGCCACATGGTGGAACTGTGTGCATGCAGACACACACACATAATACAAACACCTAGGGCTAACACATACACACACACATTACATCAACATTGACCCATGCTGTACTGTTGTCCCACACACACACACACACACACACACACACACACACACACACACACACACACACACACACACACACACATGTCAATTGGATGGGTCAATGTCGGGCTCTGGCAAACCAACAACACACCCTGTGCATATGATGAAACTGTGCCACCTCCTGTCATCTGTAACATTGATACAGGAACAGGCTAACATGGTGCTGATGCACAGGGTGACTTTATAGCAGTGTAGCCATGTTAGCATGTTGTCAACAGTACAGTGTAATGATATTCCTGTAGGTATATCTGAGCAGGCATGATGCATTAAAGCTATGATTATCAATGTAGTATTGTTTACAACAGCGTTAATTCCAAATATGTATTGTCTGCCCATGTGCCACTTGGCTGATGTGTGTAGTTATGGCAGCATGTTTTGGTGAGTGGACAGTACGTGTGTGATGTGTGCAGTACAGATTTGCAGGTGTACATTTGTGAACATGGTGGAGGTGCACTGTCTGCATGTACATGCATAGTGGACACATGGGAAGGGTGACATGCCCTGTATTACACAGTGTCAAGACTTCATTGTTTCTATTGGTGGCCAGAATGCATTTTAATACAGATATGTTTTATCTTGGGTACACATGTGTGTATGACATGGTTTGACACTATGCTGTGGGTGATACTGTTACTAACTGTCAGTGGTTTGCATTATGGTAGTTTACACAACCTCAACAGCCTGACTATAACCAATCGTTAGATGATGTCTTGACAACTGACACACAGATGTAGGAAACTCAGTAGCATTGGGATCCGTCCGGTACTATACTATACCAGCAACCAGTGGTATTGACCACCACCCATTCCTGGGACCACTCCTGTTTGGCATATAGCCCTCTTAGGTACAAGCAAACACACTAGGGATATGTCCATCCACATCTGGAAATGCATACAGTGGCCTACAATGCATTGTCCGGATGAGGCATTTATCCTCCACAAGGGTATCATACAGACAGATACCTGTTATCCAACCCATGCTGTAAAGCTGTAAGACAAATATAGCATAGTCATCCACATTTAATAAACATAGTATTCCGACAGTACCACATAGGTAGTAGCCCCAAACATGTAGAACGGGTACCGATGTGTACATACAGCCATATGTTATGTCACCTGTCCTTTGGTATTCACATTTCCATAGGTATTCTGAAGTCCCTTGGTGTATCACATAACCAATAAGGGGTCTGTATGCATATCCACAAAGTTGTTGTACACCTATAATGAATGTCCATTATTGACAGACTTTGTTGTGTTTGAACATGTCTGAAATATACCCAAGGCATGAACACTCAATCACACTATTCTATAGAAACTGTCATGGGTATGTATGACACAGATGACCTAGGCCACAGATCACTACAGTGTCTGGCCTTCTCACAAACATACATATGTGACCAAAGGTCTATGAAGCAGCAGCACAATATGTCATAGGTAACAGATGTATTCATGTTGAAAGCAGGCTTCACACCTATGAACTAACTGAGGTCACATGTACATATATGTATTTGTCACACAGATACCTGAAGTGTGCAATGCACATACTGTTGTTATACAGTAGTAAAAGCTAAACCCACGATACATTGACCAACAGTATCACAAACACACACTCAGCAATTGTAGGATTCAACCCCCTACCTAACTATGTTATGATACTAAACAGATACGCATTAACACAACGCACTATATGCTTTATTTGGAGTTTATATTTCCTCTGCTATATTTGTAGGATGCTGACATCATCAGACTTGACAAACAGGAATAGAACACTTTTAAGGTGTTTTCCAAGTCTCCAAAAAGGGCAATACTGTCAAAGATAATCACACAGAAACATACACACTCAGCAATTGCAGGATTCAAACCCCTACCCAACTATGTTATGATACTAGAGAGATACGCATTAACACAACGTGCTTTAGGCTTTACTGTGAGTGTTCACTTCCTCTGCAATATTTGTAGGATGCTGACATCATCAGACTTGCCAAACAGGAATAGAACACTTTTAAGGTGTTTTCCTAGTCTCCAAAAAGGGCAGTACTCTCAAAAGAAATCACACAGACACATACTCCTCCACACATATACAGTAGCTGCAGGTTTCAAACCCCTACCTAACTATGTTATGATACTGGAGAAATACGCATTAACACAACGCGCTATATGCTTTACTGGAAGTTTTTATTTCCCTGCTATATTTGTGGGATGCCGACATCATCAGACTAGACATGGTAATGTGTGTGCACTTAGTTTTAAGTGATCCCAGGAATGAGCCATGGGGGACAGCAGGTGTTACCAGCTTGAACAGGACTCCACAATTCTTACCTTGTGTGATCTATCTGTGGCCCAGTTGACAACCCTTCCAATGATAATACATATTTATGCACAGGTTGTTGATTTTGTGGATTCAACTTGTGTCTGAGATGTTGGAATAGGCCCATGCAAAGTGTATGTGGTACGTGTGTAGCTCATTTCATTGATGTATGTCCTGGGTGGCTGCCTTGCAAACAGTCAGGCAGGTTTGGGAAACATGATCTGCCCATGACCAGACCAGAGTTGGTAGGGTTGTGTGTTTATAGGCTTCCAATAGCTCTGTTTCTGACTTCATTCATGCTGGACTCCATGCCCTTGCAGATCAGACTTCATTGGCTTATGAGACTATAGTTCCCATGGTCTGTTGTGCATCAACACTTGTGTAGTGTGCCATATGTTGATGTAACCCATTCAACAGTTTCATATCCTGTAGGGAGGGTGAGGCTGAACAGACTGTTCAGGTGCAGGGTCTGTTTGTTCTGCAGTTCACTTATGACACATATAGGGGCACAATGTAATCCAATTGATGCCATGTTTTCAGCTTTGGAAGGGGCTGTTTACACATTCTACATGTGATATCTCCTGGTATGATGATAGGGCCTTTTGTCAGTGGGAGGTGGGTATGTATGTATGGGCCTGTCTGAGAGGATGTTGGCATTGTCAGTCATTTACAGTTGGCCCTGAGCCAGGACATATATGAGTGTACATTGCTATTTATGACATAGCTGAAAGAACTGTCATGGTTCTGTATGGACTCCTTTGCAGATAATCTTTCCATGACCTGGATTGGATAGTATTTGGAGTGCACATTTTTTTATTTTCTTTACTTTTCAACTTTCTATGAACAACCTCAGTATCTATAGTACATATTTGGTTATGGCAGGGTTCCAATATATTATATATGTGTCTGTTGTCATATCACTGTGGGCACAAGTCAGGATTGGTGAATTGTGAGAGGTTCCTGGGTTAACACATGCAACTGACAGATATGTGTGGCCCACTGCTGTACTCAGACATGGCCTATGTGTGTGAGCATGCCCAGTTTGGCCTTTCAGTATGTTGTTGCCTGAAATTTGCCTCATTTATTCAAGTGTGTGAGCATGCCCAGTGTGACCTTTCAGTATGTTGCTGTGTGAAGTCCACTACATTTGTTGACGTGTGTGAACATGCCCAATATTAACATTTATACTATATGTGTGTTGTAAATCAAGTTGTATTATTACTGCAGGGCTCACCTTTGTGTCATAACTCTACAGGGATTATGCTGTGCCTGCAGGGTTTCCATGAGACACTTTGCATAGACTTATCAACATTTCTTCATATAGGCTAACCAGTGAAATAATGTCATGGTTTAGTGTTTCAGTACTGTGACTATCGTGCACAGTATCCTTTGTTCGAGGACTGTCACTGCTTCATATTTTCATACTGGGAAGACCAGACTGCTTAAGGAACAGTAAAGCAAATATGACCATGTTTACCTGCTTTTGCTCAACTATGCCCAACTTTGACCTAACTTGCCCAACATTGCTCAACATAAACCAACATTGCTGAACGCTGCCCAATATTGCTCAACACTGGCCAAAGTTGTGCTACTTAGTGTGTGCAATTTTGTTTACATATCCTAAATAGTGGTAAAGGCTGTTTAGCACTGCTTTAAATTGCTTAAAACATGGCAATCATGCCTCAGGTGGTGCTGCAGGGCTGTCTATGTTGGATGCACATAGTACACTTCCTATACATGTTTGAAAACAGGTAGTGTCAAGTTAGGCATCCCTTTTACTATATGTGCGAGTCAGAGAGAGGTATCATTTCCAGGGTTCCTACTGAGCCAGTGTGTATGCTATGCATTGCCTCTTTGCCAAGGCCAAAGCATACTAGGCATGCCTCCTTCTGCCTACTGGGGCAGGCTCAGGTTGTTCCTCCTCCGAGTCACACTCTGCCTGTGATGGCAATGGTGGGGGGCTATTTGGCCCACCCTATGCTGCTGCTGCTGCAGCTGTTTTCACAGGATCATATTATGTAGCATAGCACATACCATGACTATTTGGGTACATGTAGTTGATGAGTACTGCAAGGCTCCACCAGATGTGTCCAGGCACCAGAACCGTGACTTGAGCAGTCCAAACACACGCTTGATTCCATTTCATGTTTGTGCATGTGCCTCATTATGGCGTTCCTGTTCAGGTGTGTGTGCATTTCTGATGGGTGTCATCAGCCATGGCTCAAGTGCATATCCAGCATCCCCCACTAGGTGACCATGAGGGATGTCCCCATTGGCAAATGTCTGGTACAGCTGTGTCAGATGCCAGATATGGGAATCATGGTAGCTTCCAGGGCAGCCAGCACACACATTCATTATTATGCCCTGGGCATCACACATGACCTGGCAGTTGATGGAGGGGAAACCCTTGTGGTTAAAGTAGACCCTACCCCGCTCACCAGCTGGTGCTTTGATGCATATGTGCATGCAGTCTATTGCACCCACTACCTCAGGGTATTCTGCTATTGGCTGGAAAAGACGCATGTTGCTGGCCAATACCTCACAGGAATTGGGGAAATACACATGATCACCGACATGTGCTGACATGGCATTCAGGAACTGGTGCAGTACCCTGGATGCTGATGCCTGTGAAATGTCCATCATATCACCAGTTGGTCTCTGGAAGGTACCTGTTGCTAGTATTCTTAGGCCAACACATACCTTGGTTTCCACTGGGATGGGTTCCCCTCTGCTGGTTCTGTGTGTGAGGCGTGGCCTGCACAGCTCTACAATTTGCTGGATGAGGTCTCTTAGTGCTCCACTATCTCCAGCTCATGTAGCCCCTGGTAGGTAACCCTGGGCCTGTACACTCTTCTCTGTCTCCTCACGGTGGGTTGTTCAGCAGCATTCACATTGTCACCACCCTCAGCATGTTGCATATGTCGCCTTATAACAGCAATGGCAGTCCCTAACATTTCTTTGTCTCAGTAAAGCTTTTTCAGTTTTCACTTCTATTAGTTTACTGCAGTGTTGCAGTGTCTCTGAGAAAAACATAGTGGAAAGTTGCTTGCAGAGTTTTAAGTGCTGGGCTGGGCTGGGCTAGTGTACTGCCTGTGTAATTGACTGATTCTGATTGTTTTCACCTGCTAACTCTGCTAGTTCTCCTTGGTTAACTTCCTACTATTTGTCGTGCTTCCTTTTCCCTTTCTCTTTCGACAGGGGGCAGCGCCGCTCAAACAAGCGCAAACATGCGCACACCAACTCACACGTGCACACACATGCTTACACGGCCTAACACTTGCTGACTCTAGCTTAAACGCGCACACACAGGCACAAACTCGCTTACACAGGTTTCAACAACCTAACACTTGCTTACTCCACCTTAAACATGCACACACAGGCGCACATGCGCACACACAGTCTTACTCAGTTTTACAGGCATGCACACGCGTGCACACACGTTGCAGGCACTTCTACAAGAAACTTTAGTGTTATCCACGGCATACACCTTCAATTTCTTGCCTTTAGCTAGGATACCAGTTGACATGCCTCTTCCAGTGACAGGTAACTGACAACAAACACATGCCACTCTGCTCCAATGAGCTTACATTCTTTCATACATACCCCCCCTCATGATGTCACCTATCTTCTACTTTGATACTCTCCTATCCTACTCTTACACTCCATGGACTTTGCTCATTTGCCATTTGAAATTGGGATTCACTATCCTTACTCTCATTTGCATAGGATTGCCTACAAATGCTTGGTTACATCTCTTAGACTGAGCTTCCCCCCTTAGCAACCTCTACTCAGTAGCCATGTTGTCTTCAGCCTGCCATTCACTTGCATGGCAGATGTATATTTATAATAAAATGCCTATTTTTGGCTTTTATTTTTTTTGGGGGGGGGGTTTACAGTGCAGCACTTTTGCGCGATGCTGCGCTATGCTTAAACTTTTGAGATCGAGGTAAAAAAAATTATAAATTTTTTTTTTTTTTTGCAAGGGGTAGAATTGCCAATGGCCGTATATTTGGCCATTGGCATGCTTCCTCAATTGGATGCATCCTTTATTTGGAGCTGTCACGGCTCTGTTTTGCTATTTGCAGAACGGTACTCAGTTGACAACCGAGTACATTTCCTGCAAGTAACACTGCTCTTACTCGGACAGGTTAGGGTTTCCTGGATCGCAAATTTACCTCATTTGCATAACTTTCTGCAGCAAATGAGGTAATTTGCATATCCTACACCTGTCCGTGTAAGAGGAGTTTTAGGAGGTCTCTTGCATGCCCCTGCCAGCTGTTCCTGGATCACTCGGCAGACATGTTGGCTGCATGGAGTCTTACTCTACTCTTAGACTCTGTGCATTCTTCGTGAATCCGGCCCATTGACATTCATTATTGCCATTTAGCTGAAACAACTGATGTCCTTAAAGGGCAATTTGCATATATCCCATAATACAAGAGGTTTAAGGAATCACATAGTGGAAAATCTAGCTTTGCTAGATTTTTCTTTTTTAAACTGAAAAAAAAAATAGTTTTAGCTCATTCCTTATTTCACAAGTAATTAACTAATAAATGCAATGGCTCACTAACATACACAGTTTTTTTTCTTCCTAACCAGAAGTTTTAATGATTTAAAACACTGCACCAAAAACAACACACTCAGGCACAAAATAACCTAAGGGGAGATATAAAGAAATAAACCAAGAACTTTATATTTCTCACACAGCAGTGGTCTGTTTTGTTGTAGGGGCAGTTCAGTGAGTTTTCTCATGTAAACGTGGGATGTTTTCTTTCCCCTTGGATAGAATCAACTGTTCTCTAGTACCTTGGTCACTAAATTACTGTAAGCTAGTTTTCAGATCATATTTCAGACATTTCCCAGACAAGTTTCAATTCTATTATATCTAACAGTATATTCCTTGCATTCTATAACAGATGCAATATTTATTCCATGCTGTTAAATGAAGAATTGCTACTTCCTCAAGAGCAAAATATGAAATTGGCATGATGCATTTTTGTCATACCTCTCAACCTTGTGTTGTAAGAATTCTAGACAAAGCCAAAAATAATGGAGGGACAAATGCCTGAAATCAGGGAAAGATTTTAAATATTGCACTAACAAACTTTTAATGCTGCTAGAGTAAGTGGTCTTGCATTAGCATGCATTTTCTGAAACCTCTGAAACCTGAAACTCAAAGGTCTGTCTTCAGTCTTTCCTGATTTGACAGAAAGTAACAACTGTTATGAGGAACAGACCATAAATATGAGGTAAAAACCTGGACATTTATCTGTGAAATAGCTGAGAGATGTATATGTGCTTGTGTGTGTGCGTGCGTGCATGTGTGTGTGTGTGTGTGTGTGTGTGTGTGTGTGTGTGTGTGTGTGTGTGTGTCCATAGGGACATATATTCCTACTCATAAAAACATATACACACACCAGCAAATTATAATGACTTCATAGAATACTGATGCTAAATAAAACATACTCAAAAGATAGTTCCTAATTGCTGTTAATGAGAATGATTATTATACTAAAGCTAGAAGTTCATGTTATCTGCTGTGTGTCACTGCACAACTCAGCTAGGTTGGTTTACATTTTGATCAGTGGAACCAAGTTTGAAGAGGCTAAAAGCTAACCTAAGTAAACTGTGAAGGATATATAAAAGCAGATATGATAGTAATACTTTCTGCAAACAGTAAGGTACCAAGATGAAGCTCAAATTACACCTTCTTCTTGTCTGCTCTTCATACTGGAGTTGCTGATGCTTTTTTAGGAGTTTTTTTGCAATTCATGGACAGGAATGTGTACTCATTCTTTTTCAAGATATGCTTCATCTGTGATGTGAATAATAATAATATACTACTACGACTAATACTAATAATGTAGGGGTTCCACTGGACCCACATTGGCAAGGTGCTTTTGGATGAAGCTCTTCATTGCTGTATACATTCTAAATATTTTACTATTTTTTCTCATTTGAGTATCTGGAGATTTTTCTAAAATGTAACTGTAAACCTTGAATGAACATTGAAGAACTGAAAAAGTATAATCTGAATGTTTTTGTAAAAACTGTGAGAGAGAGAAAAAAAGTCTTAAGTAAAACACTACATGGCTAAGTAATAGACCCAAATTTCTGTGTATATTACATGGCTTGGATCACATCTTGACTCTATTTTAATGTCTCTTGAAGAGGTAAATAATAAAATGTGAGATATAGCTGTGAGAATTTTCTTTCTGAAAACTGTGCTGCTATCTACCTATCTATCCATATATATTTATCAATCCAATGTCTTAAGAGGCAGAATATGTTATGGAGTTAGCAGTAGCTACTTTATCACCGCAGATGATTTGATACAAGTCGAGGTATAGAATATCTTGTTATCTGAACAATCATCTAATTAAGATTAAGAAGTCAATAAACAGAGGGCAACATGCTTTGTTTTGGTTGCAACTATGCATTCAAGATACTTTTTCAAGATAACTAAATGTGATGGAGGTTTAATCAGTGCCTAAAGGAAATGGCATTTAGGAAAAGTAGGATAATTAAGCAATAACCCACGCCTGGGTGTGTTTAATGCTGGTTTTACCCATGGTTGGTGTGGTTTGGTCACGAGGGTGAAGCCCGAGTGGCCAAACAAAGACAACCATGGGTAAATCCAGCATTACCCACACCCAGAAGTGGGTTATTGCTATAACACAATGACATTATTTAAGGAAAAAAATACTTACTTTTCTTAAATAATGGCATTGTATAATGCCTCCTTGCTGCCCTTCTGCAGCTGTCCAGTATTCTGCGGCAGTTCTGATGTACTGCCCATGCGTATGGTTACACAGTCCATCAGAGCCGTGTGTGGAAGCAAAAAAAGAGAAAGGAAGCTCTCCGTTGCAAAGGTGTCTTAAAAAAAAGCAACAGAGATCTTCCTTTCTTCGTTGATTTTTTTAAAGCTGTCTCGAGATATCTTAAAAAAAAGCAACGGAGATCTTTCTTTCTCCATTGCTTTTTTTTAAAGCTGTCTCGCTATGTTAAACGAGTTTAACATAGTGAGACAGCTTTAAAAAAAAAACAATGGAAAAAGGAAGATCTCCATTGCTTTTTTTAAGATATCTCGCTATGTTAAACTTGTTTAACATAGCAAGATAACAGCAACAGAGCTCTTCCATTCTCCGTTGCTGGCCAACACACACACAAAAAAAAAAAAGACATACTAATGGAAAAAGTCCGGGTGACCGGACCTTTTTCCATTAGTATAAGTCTGATATACAACAGGCACACTGACCAATCAGTGTGCACATTTTGGAATATTAATGGGGGGGGTCATTGTATAATTTATATTTTTCTCAGACATGCAGTTGTGCAGAACAGTACACTTGCCATGGTGAGGCAGAAGGATTTTCCTTATAAAGAGGGCCAAGAGTCCATAACATTCTAGATTTAGCTTATGACACTTATTTTGTAATAAAATCTTTCTACCTAGTTTTAGTAGTTTCGAAGGCTATAGGAATTTTTCAGTAGATGTTTTTTATTTTTTTTGTTTGGTATGACTGAGAAGTTTACATCACAAAAGCTGTATGTTTTTGCATTTCACTGTGGCCCTCAGATGTATATATGAACTAATGTTGCTGCACACAGCAATGTAGAGTGGAAGAAAATCACCTAAGCAAGAAAAACAAGAGGGTAAAAAGTCCTGATAAAAAGAAAAAGTCATATTATGTGTTTATAATGTACTGAAGTGAGACACATTACTTTAAAAAATAATTTGGGGGAAAGCATAAACCCTTCATTTATTTTATTTAGAGGACACTATTAGGATGTGAAATACGAGATGTGGAGTTAAAATAATATTGTTTTCCTTCCAAGTCACTGACAAATGTTAAGTTGTTGTTTGTATCCTTCTCACTTCAGCTGTCAGATTTTACTTATTTGTTTTTCTTTATCTAAATATTTTGTTAACCAGCTTGGAGCCCATTTTCAGTAAAGACTCAGGATCCCTGTCTGATAAAATGACTTGTCCAGAGACACACTCAATGCAGCTGGAGACTGAAGGTATCAGGTCTTGTAAATATTTTCCTGGAATTACAGAAAAGGAGTTTGAAAATACAGGCTAGTGAATGTTGTGCTTAACCACTCTCCTTTAAAGTAATTTTATGATGGTGGCAAGCTTGATGTGGAAGGCAAGTTTCATCACCAGATTTATATATATACCAACTCCAACACTGACAAATCTTGGAGAAAAGGGAATAGTCTGAGAAAAGGCATTTTCAGGCTGAATACATTCAAGTCCACATTTTTGGTCATTCAGTCTTTCTCTTCCGGTAATTATAGTAATGAGTTTTGGAATACCACATTATTGCCTATATAATTAGTTGTAATATAAAAAAAGTATTTCACTGAAGTATTGTTAGTTATGGAATACTTCCGCGGTGGTGCAGCGGTAGCGTTGTTGCCTCACAGCAGGAAGTTCTCCCGTTCAATTCTCAGCTTGGGAGCGCCTTCTGGGTGGAGTCTGCATGTCCTCCCCACGGTTGAGTGGGCATTCGAAAGACATGTGTTGAATGGGCGTGCCTTCGTTGAAGGTTGGGCTTTGGGCTGGCAACTCAATACCATAAAAACCAACTGCCAATCATTAGCAGACCGGAGTTCCGCTGTGGCATCCCCTAACCCGGAAAAGCTGAAAGACAAACAAACAATTGTTAGTTATTGAATGAAGACACATTGGCTTATTACAGTTGCAATTTTTATTAAATGTGTTCCTTCCTAGTCAATATTTTATACGGTTCATTAGCAGAAGTATTAAACTTTTTTTATAAGGAGATCTTGTTTATAATGGGCAAGGTGATTAGAAGGAGGTAACCCCCTCACACTTCCTTTACTTCTGTGTGCATGTCATACTAATAAAAGAGACATTTCTTGTCACAGCAATACACTGTTACTCTAAAATCAATGTAACAGATTCTATACAGAAATATATCATCCTTGTCATCTCTGTAACATGCAAAATTATCTGTATGTAGGGGAAAGGAATACAGCATGCATGCCATTCTGTACACATTAGTTTTTAAGCAGGCAATATTTTGCCTAGTATAAGGAACCAAATGTCTCAGTTTCAAACACATACATGGAAAGAAAGGAAAGTCAGTCAGTCAAAAAAAAATGAGCCTTTTGCATGCTTGCTGTATCTCTAGCTAATAAATTAAAAGCTTCTACCGCAATCATTTTTCTATACTAGTTGTATCTTTAATTCTATAATTGAGATATACACTAGAAACAAAAAGGCAGGTATGCTAATCCCTAGGTGGGTTTAAGGTGGCAATATCCTGAAAGCTGATATACAGGTCCAAAATTCTGGCTAGATTCCTTATAGATGACAAAATGAAATAATTATCATAGGTTCATATCTGTGTACTAGTTTAACAACCACTGGGATATTTTTAAGCCTAGCCATGCATTCCAAATTTCTGACAAGTTCTGGTAACTTTGGTAGTATAAACAGGGCCTGTAGAGATGAAACCATTTACAAGCAAGGGGCTAGGAGAATAACCATTCACAGGTTGCCTGTGTCCATTTGAGACATAGGTGCCAAACCAGGGTTGAATTTCAGATTCCCTGTCCTTTTGTCCAAGTTACACTTGATTTGGGTTAGGGATGAACTCTGCCTCACATGAATGGGGAGCCTGTTCCAGAGAAGTGGTAGCTTCTGCTTTACATACCTGTCTGTCCATCAGGTCCTATTTATATCACAGGCAGCATTTAAAGCTTTATAACAGGTAATTTTTGTGCTGTGTGTTTTGCAGATATGCAGGAGGGTCATCAGAATGTGGTCTGACAAAGTCTTGTATGCAAAGCATAGATCTCTCCTTAACAGCCTATAGGAGACATAATACAGGAATAGGGCTTTGAGGGTCTGCACTGGACATGTTATTTATGCCCTGTATTGTTTTAGTGAGAAACATCTGTGGATGTCTAGCTCTTGGATATGACTGGTAAGGTAAATAGCAAAGGGGGCATTGAACTTAATTGTAGGTCTGATGACTGACAAATACAGTGGAACAATGGCATCCTTGGACCTAGATGCCATACCTTTGTTTATAAGCTGCACAACATAAAATGATCTCTTCACTACAGTAGCCATATGATGATTAAAGGCTAGATTACTGCCTGTGTGTGTCTCCCACATCCCTGACTACTGTCTCGACTCTTAGGGGTGTGTTGTCAATATAGTAGTTACCGGGGGGGGGGGGCTGAGAGTTTGTCAACAAAGCTCAAGTGGGGTAGTTTGTCAAATGCCTTGGCCAGGTTAAGGCTGGCAGTGTGAATCATTTTACTCTCGTCCGTTGCTTTGGTGACTTTCTGAAAATAGCTCACCAGGCTAACTAGGCATGTCCTGCCTTTGACAAAACCAAACTGCATTGGTTCCAGTGTCTGGGGGTTTAATATGTCATTATTGATCATTCCCATAATAATTCTTTTAAGGGCTTTTCATGTGAGACAAGTGATACTTACAGGTCTATAGTTTCCAGGGTCCATAAATGGCCCACCTTTGTGCAGAGGAATTATGGTTGCTTTTCTCCATTCGTGAGGCATGAAGCCTGCTTGGAGTCTATGGTTACATTTTGCTTCCAGAGGCCCTGGTAGGTCATATTTTATGGTATTTAGAAGTCATCCTGGGATATTGTCAGTGTCCATTGATGCACTGTTCTATGACTTAGAAAGAGCACTGAAGACTTGTTACCTAGTGATAGTTAAGGGAGTTATATTTGATGGTATTGTCTGAGGGAAGGTTGAGAGGGGTAAAAAAGGGTAAAGCTAGAGCTGAATTTGTCTGCCTGTATGTTTGCTATATTTGCTATATCTCCTGGCTCAGTGTAGGTAGCACACACAATTGTTTACCACCTTTGAGACTGCAGACTTAGCTAAAAGTGAAATTAGCATTTTACTACCCCTCCCATTTCACCCCCTCCATTATTTTCTGCACCTTTTTCATGCCTTCTTGAATGTATCAGTGCATTTTATTTCTACTAACAATTTTGTTAGGCAACTCAATGAGCTCAGACTGCACTCATTAAGAAGTATTTTTGTAGCTCAAGGGAGCACTGGTCCCAACAGTATGTTGTCTGTGCCCCCATCCCTCCTCTTCAGGCTGACCCCACATTTTCCAGACATGCATTTGTGTAATGTACCCCTCCCCCATCTCTTCGGGTCTGTCATAGAAAGAGCTCCAGCATCTCTTGTCTTTGATTCTATCATTTTTCTCTATGCAGAATGATATTTAGTTGGATTTTCTCTGGACTTTTTACAGCAACTTCATGTTCATTTCCTTGTATGGGTTCCAGAACTGGACACAGTAATGAAGATGACGAATAACCAGAACCCAGTCAATTAGGAACATTATGTTTCAGCTTTTGCATGTTCTTCCCTCGGAATGTATTTTTCACTAGTGTGTTTGCTGCTGCACTTCCCTTCTGGCTTTGCCCCTGGCACTGCAGTCCAGATGTCATTTACACAGCCTTGTCCTTTTCCTGTTTTTTTTTTGTCTTTAGTTTCGCCCCTTCCAGCTAACACTTCACAGCAATGCCGTTGTGACCCAAGTTGAGCAATTTGCATTTGTCTACAACTACCCTCATCTGCCACCTTTCAATGTACTTGCTCAGCCTTTCCAAATCCTTCCATAGATTCTTCGTACATCCTCCATTGCTGCACATGTTTGTGGTATCAGTGAAAAGGTGAAAAGGTGGATCCTGTTTTCTGTTCCTTCGGGTAAGTCTGAAAGAAGCAATGTGATGAGTACTGGACCAAATACCGATCCTTGCAGTATGGTGCTAGTCACCTGTTTTTCCTGTTGTCAAGCCTATAAAGTAATCTCTCTATATCCTTCCCTTTACCAACAGAGCAGTTTATCTCCACAGCCTTGATCCTGACATCAACTGCTGGAGTCCTTTTAGCAGCCACCTGAATTAGATGGATTTAAAGGCCTTGTGGAAGTCCAGATAAGCCATACTTATCAGTAATTCCACTAATTTTTACGGTAACCAATGGCAACTCCACTTTGCATGGTGGGACAAAGCCCTGTATATGACCCTATTGACCCAAATTTGACTAGCAACTTTAGTACTGGAATAGCTAACTGGGAGGAAGAGAAGAATAAACAGGAGGAGCTTTTGTCTTTTGGTGGGGGGGGGGTGTCGGCCTGGGAAAAGCATGACTGGAGTATAAACACGCTGAAGAATCTTCACTGGAAATGGGAAACCATAATATGTGCTTTGCATCTGGGACAGGGGGATATTGAGGGGACACATCCTGTGGAAATAAGAGACATGCCCTTTATATACACCCTCTCCACACATCCCCTTGGGACATAGCTGGTATGAGCAATGGGAATGCATGGAGCTTTAAAGACAAACTAGTCTCTATTATGGCTAATAGACAACTCTTATTGGTTGACCCTTGTTCTAAGAAGAAATGAATGGGCCATAGAGATCTTGCCTCTGCGGAATGAATGGGTTGACTGAGTGAGTGGAAGTGAGGCTTAATGGCCAAATGGAGGAATGAGGGTCTGAAAAATGCAAATGTTTTCTTGTAACCCCATCATATAACTGTATAAGGTTTCATTGACAGATTCTGCTGACCACAAATCTCTTTATTTGCTGCTCAGGAGATCATTGTCCTCTGTAATCAGCTTTTTCTAGGGTTTCTTTCTGTAACTACCCCTAACACTATTGTTAAGTAAAAAAGTTTGTATCCCCTCAGGTTTTTCCAGTTTCCTTATATTGCCAAACTGTACCACTCTTACCATCTTCAATCAGTTCAGCACTGGTCAGTAATGCCTATGCCAGGAGATTTACCAGCACAATCCAAGATTACTGAGCATCCTGCTAGCCAGATCATCTGGTCCTTTAGCATGTTCCTACTTTGGGGCACTCAATTCCATCTTTAACTCTGGAATCGTTGTGCTTGTGTCTGGCCAATGCTTTCCCAACAAGGTCCCCCCCCCATTTTATCATGAAGACAGAGGTGAAGTATTTGTTCAGTGCTCATTATTGTTCCTTTTCTTCCATGAGATCCCTACCACCCTTACCCAACCTGGCCAGGTCTTTCCCACTCATTCACTCATTCTTCTTTCTGTTACATACCTAAAAGGGCCTTTGTTCCCCTTTATTGATCCCTTCTGTTTACTCCCTTTCAATTTCCAGTTTGTTACTGTCACCTCCTATTTTGCGTCTTTTAATGTATCCCTCTCATCACCCAATCCCCTCTATAACATCTCTTATGTGCTCTTATCTTTTGCCAGAATTGTTAGCTTAAGACTGGGAATCTCCTCACTTTTTGCTTTCTGCATCTTCTTCCTACCATACCTCTCAGCTGTCCAGATTTTGAAAGAATGACAAGATTTTTGCCTCATACTTCAGGTCTCTTCTTCATAAAATGTTTGGTTTTCTGGTAAATCTCTGGGGATTAAACTCACTTAATAACCACTGCAATCTGAGTTTCAGATGACTTAAAAATACGCACTAATTCAAAAGTTTGCAAGAGCAATATTTAAGATCTGTCCCTGATTTTGGGCCTTTGCACCCTCATTGTTTTAGGCTTTGTCCAGATTTCTTGTGCTAAGAGGTTGAGAGCTATGCCCCGTGTCCTTCACCATAATCCTAAGTATTCCATTCCTAACCAATTTCCATAGCTTGGTCACTTCTTTAGTTTGTATCCAGATCATCAGATCATTTCTGACACCATCTTCCAGCTAACCTATATTCTGGCTTCTCAAATTCCACACCATTGTTTTTGTCTTTTGCCCTTTACACCACTCTAAACCACACAGTGGTATGATCACTCCTTGATAATGGCATCTTAGTTTAACTGAAGAGATGGCCTGACCATTTTGCTACAGTCTCACACCAGATGGCTAAACCATCTCATGAATCAGGAATGTCTAGCACCTACCAATATGCCCTCTCTATGTTCAGCTTAGAATCATCCAGTCATCTCATGGCAGATTCAGATGTTCCATAAAAGATAATTCTCTTCCTCCTACTCCATACCTTTATACTGTTATCTGTTTTTTACTATTACCCCTAAACATGTCCAGGGACTGGTCCATCATGTCAGTCTACCAGCAGTCTTCTTTCTTCTGCCTTACCCATAATACAGATTCTGATCCCACTCCGTCCTTTACCCTTTTCATAGGTGATGTTCTTCCTATAGTCTGATCTGACATGTATTTATACATTTGTTACCTATGTGTATGGGCTGGTCAAAAGGCCCTTGATACTCCTGATACAGGTCCAAGAAAACTAGTACAAAGCAACATTAATGACAGGAGTAGAATGGTTTCAACATTGGTGGCAATGCTTAGAACACTGAGTACAAAACAAATGTGTTTAAAACAGTTTACTATGAAAACATTGAACATCACAATGTAAACCAGTCAAAAATGCAGTTTAAATTTTCGATGTGCTGCATATTAATTATGAACTGTAGAACAAACACCAACTCCTAAAGTACGAAAAAATGGAAGTAACAGCACAAACCACAAACGGTAGCTCCTTCAGCCCAAATAGCTACAGCTTGCTTCTGCCGAAATGTCCGGACTGCCCAACTCCACCTTCTGTTACAGAAGGTGGAGTTACCGATATACACAAAGAGGAAAGAAGTGAGCATTACTTCAGACTGATTGAGGAGTCGTTTGTTGTATTCATCTCCGTCAGTCCGGAGACCCGAGTAGAAGCAAGCTAAGGTGACACAAGCAGTGTTTATTTTGGGCTGAACTAAGCACTTGGGCAGTCCGGACATTTCGGCAGAAGCAAGCTGTGTTTATTTTGGGCTGAACTAAGTATTTGGGCAGTCCGGACATTTCGGCAGAAGCAAGCTGTAGCTATTTGGGCTGAAGGAGCTACCGTTTGTGGTTTGTGCTGTTACTTCCATTTTTTCTGCATATTAATTAGATGACATTGCGGAATCGAAATATCAAACATTTTGAATTAGGCAGTTTTTGATGTCAGCCAGGATATACTTCCCGGTTATAACTTACCTGCTTGCTTTCCAGCAGTACAAATGAACACAGTTCAGTACTGCACAATGATCGAGTTCACATTTTTGCAGGGAGGGCAAGCCCCCTTGCACCCCCACAACCCCAGAAAGCTGCATATTCCAATTCCAAGATTGCACTACAGTGAGGAAAAGGATACATTTCCCGATCTGCACTGTACTGTGATCTCTATTCATAGCATCAAATACATATCAGCAAATGCACAGTGGCATTAGCTGCAACAGACTTGGAGAACTGAAGGTCATCAAAATGGGAATCAGTCAACTGACGTTTGATATTCCCGTGAGGCCAAACCTTCATTCTTCATTTTGATAGTGAACTGTTTAACACATATACAACTGGCTCACAAGTGCACAAACATTATGTGAGAGATGAAAGCATTTCTGGGGAATGGAAGTATTTTAAATTTCTGTAAATATTAAGTGGGCTGTTTATACTATTTGTTTTGGGGAAGATGGTCCTAAGGAGGCTTGTTGAAGCAACTTGTCTGCAGGACTTCAACTATGTGTGCTTTTATTGTTATTGAGAAGTAGATTACATCGATGGATCATGTTATCTGAAAGATTCATGAATCTGCATCTTTAAAGTTTATATTAAGTGTTGTTTTTTTAGTTTCCAGCTTAGAAATTAGATTTTGTTTGGCTACTGAGCATTTGGTGCCCGGAGACTGAAGGCTTGTAATTTGACAGTATGGGCTATTTTTAGAGTACCAGTAACAGTGATTTCATTGCGCATGTTACTTGTTAGGCCAGGGTCAAGTACTACACCTGGTGATTTGTAGAAATCAACAGGATGAGTAAGATTGCTGACTGGTGAGGTCAATGAAGGTTATTGGGTAGCAACTGACAAGGCTTTATGGGGTCACCAAAGTGATGGTTTTGGTCTCAGAAAAACTTAGCTTGTGTCTGTGATTAATGAACCAGTGGCAAATATTGTGGAAGTCTTCTTGCAGTAACTTCTGAAGATTTGATGGATTGTTAGATGCTCTAAGGAGAAAAATGCTGTCTACATAATGCATCTTATTTTTAAAGTACAGATCAAGTGGGAATGCGTTTGTAAGTAATGACAAAAGTGTAAGACCAAGTATGGCTCCCTAGGTAACTCCAGGAGTGAAAGAGGTTATAGAGAAAAATTTACTTAGAAAAACCTATTGACGAGATTTAGAAACTCAAGTTAAAGTGGCCAGGCCAATCCAAGTTGGAGTGCTGTTTTATGAGCCGGGTGTGGTCTACAGAATCAAAGGCCTTCTATAAGTCCACAAAGACAGCTTCTCTTATAGGTTCTTAATCTATACTGGATAAGACAGTGTTGCCAGAGTGGAACAATGTTGTTGCTGCATTGTCTAGGCGACAATCCATGCTACATAATTATAGGATATGCTTGTTTTGTAGGAATTCAATAGTTTATATATACAGGAGATATTTTAGAATTTTTATTAAGGAGGAAAGAATTGTTATGAGGTATTGGTCAGCAAATTAACTGGGTTAGAATTTTTAGGAATAGGAATGATTGTAGTAGTTTTATACTCACTAGGTTCTATTCTGTTTGGTGGAAATATATTTGGAATCAGTGGGTGGCAGATGCAGTTAACTGCTTTTTTTCAGAAATTTATGTTAACTGGAAAATGGGTTTGCAGGATTTGTTTGGTATTTTGGTGATGAAAGTATTAACTGAGCTAAAAGAAAAGTGTTACATTTGAATGATAAATAAGTTGAATCTCATGTAGGTCAGGGAACGTTAAGGGACTAGGCAATGCTAAGGCAGACCTTCAAAGATTAAGGCATGTATTTAGTAGCAGAATTGAAATGAGGTGCATGCAAGTTGCTTTTAGTTTGATCAAGGATTTTTTTTTTTATTTCTGCATAATACAATTTTAAAATACCAAATAATGTCTGCTGATCTGGTCTCCTTCCTAAGTGGTACATAAAGAGAATAGTAATGGGGTTTGGGGTGATTTGTGCATGAATAAGTTTCAAGTTTATGATATTTTGTTTCATAAGTAAACTAAGGATAGCTGTTACTATGCACTCTATGCCTTTGAGTTGTAGGGTGAACTCTTGAATGGGCATTGGCCAAGCATATAAGTACTGAAAAGAAAGGCTTGGATCAGTAAATGTCTGAAGGACAGTCCAGCCAGGGAGGGCCCTGAAGTCCTGAACCATGAGAGGTGGAATGTACCTTTATGTAGATCAATACTCTGCCTCCATTTCTCTTTTAGCTCTTATGTATGAACAAACCCAGTACCATCTGTAATTCACTCCAATTTCCACGTGCACACATTTATGTTATGCTGTCCATGTCAGTCATTCTTTCGGGCATCACTATTTGCAGATTCCCTTTGTCATTCTGCTGTGCTTTGCATCCATTTTCCTTTTCTCTACTGCCAACGTACGTCCCCCGTTTCTGTGATATCTCTTCCCTGCTTTCATCTTGGTTTAAAGGTGAAATCATTAAGATATATTTGAGTTAAGCTCTGAGCACTGTTGCCCCTTCTGAGCAAAAAGACACTACTATCCCTAGCATAGAGCTTGTCTTCCCCACACCATGATTGTTACCCTGTTCCTAGCATTCTGATGGTCGTCTATCTTGTCCACTATTAGTGGATTTAGGCATGGGCGCAGGGGCATGCGCCACCCCCTTTTTAAAGTTGTCAATCCCAGTATCTGTCCTACACTGTATTATACTTTAACTACCTTACTAAGTGAAACTTGCACTGAAACATTTGAGCTGTCGATCATGGAAAAGATTATGCACAGAGTCAGTGCATTTTTTTTCCATGATCAACAGCTTAACTGTGACTGCACTGTGTGTCAGTGAAATGTACATTGGAGATGTGATTGGAGGTTGTAGTCAGGTGATCTATATGACGATCACAAATTGCTCCTCCATCTGCATCTCCCTTGTAGTTAGATGCGTTACTGTGAAAGCTTCAATAGAGAATTTCTTTATTGAATCAAGGCTTGTCAGAAAAAAAAAGATGATTTGTTGGACAATCTGGACTCCTGGAGCACTCAGTGAACTGCAGCAATTCACGTTTGCGCAATCAACATTGTTTTGACCACTAATGTAATTTTTATTCTGAAATTGTAGGGCTTGAAGGCACCAAAATGGTACAGACAGGCTCACTTGTTAGGCTAACAAGTGAGTCTCAACTGTACCGCTTTGGCGCCTTCAAGACCTACAGCTGAGGTATACTCAAAGAAATAGTAATGATTTCGTGAGATAGGACATCACAAGAAAGTGAGTGGGGAATTATTAACTCGCTAAATCATTGATTTATAATGTTGGTGACAATGAAACATTTTTTGTTTAAACTATAAACACTGCTTTAGTAGTCACTTTGAGAAATAACTACTATTTATGGCTGCGAATTAAGCCACTATTTAAGATCAGAAAGAAATTCAGAAAATCGTCTCAGATTGTTTTAAAAAGACAGGTGGGGTAGCATATGGATTTGACAGAAAATGTGTCTGTCTGCTTCAGATAAAAACTCACTTTCTCTCCTGATTACTAATCAGCTTGAAGTCCTGACCTCTTGGTTCCTGTAGTTCTAACTTCAGATTAAATGCTTAGTTCTGCAAATAGGGACTGATTACCGTAGGCACAGTTCTAAGTTTGTCGTTTGGTACATGTGTAACAGAAACTCTACTAAAAGTGAAAAAAAAAGTTTATTATGTATTGGCATGATTCATTGTCTTAATTTAAAGTTTGTTTTATGGGTTCCCTTCTGATATCACGTGTTCTTTTTTAGCAGTGAATATTTTATTTCACTTAGTAGTTAAAATATCTTAATTTCTTTAATTTGGTTTTACTTAATTTCTTTTCTCAGCAAGAAAAATGCAATGAAGAAAAAACAAAGTGAATAAATTGAAATTTTTTTTAAGTACTTAGTGAAATAAAATATTCACTGCTGAAAAAGAAAATTTGCAATATCGGAAGGAAACCTGTAAGCAATAGCGATGCCGAGTCTTAAAGATGTAAACAAAACCAAGCATGACCTGTTAGCTTTCTGTCAAAATTTGCATAGATTTAGTTTTGTTTTTGACCAATTATTCAAGGACTTGATGCAAACCATCGGTCCTTCCCAATACATTTGCTTAGCTTTCAGAATGGGACAGCAATAATGGCACAGCTTCTGAAAAGGTTTCATTTGTAAGAAGACATCATTGAAGAACATGAACGGGATATCCCCAGTTCACTTAGTCTTACAGTTAACTTTGGTAAAATAAGCAGTAATTCTAAAATTAAGGTGATAGTGGAGAACACTTGGCATTGCATAACTCACGGTCAAGAATGCAGATGACCTGCTGCAAAGCTGTTACTGTTGAGAAAGACAATATTGCTGTATAGGCCAATTAAAACTGGGATACTGTCCATCTGTAAAAATGAAAACAAGTGTCATTTATCATATCATGATTCTGTGAGTGCTGGACTGTTTGTGCTGATCTATCTGTTATATTTAGATGAATGTAGATACTGGTTTATGGATGACATATGCATGAAGCTGTGGTTTCTAGTTAAAAAAAGATGATATGACAGTATAATTAATAAAAACTGTCATAATGTCTTTCTTGATAAGTGACGCTTTCATGTTTTTCCAGCATTTATGGTGTAACTTTGTCAGCATTAACGTATGTATGAAAAATGTGTTTGTTCAGAGTTAATGGCAACAGAATATAGGGATTCCCCATGTAGTATGATCTGTATTTTTTTTCTTGTGCATATAGTTGGGCTTTTTCACAGACTGCTGAATTCAACAGTGACTGAAGAATGCAAGATGGCATAACATGTGCTAGTTCAAGCACAGTTAAGAATGAATAAGAAAAGTAGTCATTACATGTATTTTACTGGCATAACAAATTATTAACAATTCTGACACTGTTATAATGCATGTATGTATAAACTCCAGTACAGTGATACTGGTACAAGTCTCCATCCATGACATACGTGCGCATGGAGACACGCAGGCACACACACGCACACACACACACACACACACACACACACACACACACACACACACACACACACACACACACACACACACACACACACACATGCGTGCTCTCTCTCTCTCTCACACACAGACACACACACACACACACACACACACACACACACACACACACCTCTGGTAAAATATACACAATTAGGGCAACGACATGATGCAGCTGTCAAAGTACTACTGCTGTAGCAGTGTTTAAGCAGTAGGCAGAGATGCAACCAGGATACTGTGTTCCCACTTTTGTGAACATGAAGTCTATAACAGCTGAAATGTACACCTAGGTAAACAGTTTTCTGCCAAAACAATATTTTTCAATGCTCTGTAACCAGATAGCTTGCCTGGTTTGCTATTCTCTCCTCCCATCTCGTGGGTAGAAATCTTCTATTTAGCAAGCCTTTGAGTATGAATGTGTAGTACCACAAGTTTCACGAAACAAAACAATGATACAACTTCTCAGATCAGTCCCAAATAAATTACTTATCCTGCTTGCTGCAACTTGCTGCAGCAACTTCACATGCAAAACATGGATTTTTTTTCTTCTGCAGGAGATGAAATATCACATTACTTCTGTTTCTGATGTTGCCCCAATGGCTGTTTCTAAATGTAAAGTTGAACTTAAGTCATTGTGTGCTTACTTTTCATGTAAACTTGCTATTTCACCACTCATCTTCGTTGCACAATGTAAATACCTAATAGTACCTCTGCACATGAGGCATATGACTGCCTCATGTTGAACTATACCTCTCAAGTGTACCTCATTGGGAGGAATGTTCCTCATGTTGGGTATTAAAAAGTTATTGTTCCTCAAAGTTCTACTTCAAAAGAGTCTGCCACACATTCAATGTTAGAAAAATGTTTTAACTGATATCCGTAGTAAATAGAATTGAACCATATTAATCTAGCAAAATCATTTTTTATAACTAAAGAGGAATACATGTAACCACCTTGCTGTAGCAGCTTTCAGTTAATCCACTAGTAGTAGTAGTAGTACTAGTAGATATCAATGCCTGGTGTAGCTTGGAGAGTGCAAGCAGCTGATTGGAATAGACTATGCAAGTTTGCAAACCCCAGATCAAAATAGTGACATGAGGAATGCATCATTGTGTTGTTAAAAACAAGGCTTCAGATACAAATGTAGTGATACAAAAGCATATAACTACATCAGCAGTGGATTTAGACACAATGTGTTCAGGTTATGCTCATTGGCACTGGTGATAAGGAATTGTTTACTCTGAATTCTAATTAATTTTGCAATTAAAACCTTAGGCTCATAGGTAGGTACTAGGCTATCAACCCAAGGGCATAAGTAAGCCTAGCCAACAAGGTTCCCCGGCTTACACCACCTAAGAGAGTTATTTTCCTGTGCCACTGTCAAGCAGAGCCATAGAAGTGATCCACGGGGTATATTTCCTTTTTCCCATCCACTCATCAAGATTTTTCTTGAAGAGTGCTAATGAGGAACTTTGCTTGACATAGATGGACAGCTTGTTCCAGAGTATGGGAAGTCTCTGGGACAGGAATCTATCCCTCCATCATGTCCTGTTTATTGTGGTGACAAGGTTTAGGTCCCTAGATCGTGTAGCTCGGAGGGATTGGGATTTCTTTAGGTCTAGCATGTCCAACAGCTCTGGGTTTGACATAGCTTTATATGTTAGGCAGAGATTACCTCGAAGTAGGTGATATGCTATGGAGTAAAGCTGGAGTTTTTTGAGACGGTCAGTGTAGGGCATCTGTTTGAGGCCAATAATCCTTTGTGAGGTACTTCTGTGGCTTTTCCAGCTGCTGCAGGTGTCTTGTGAGGTACATTCCAAAATGGGTCTTGTACTCTATAATGGGTCTAATGAGTGTCAAGTAGAAGGGAACAATGACCTATTTTTTACTGGATGAGAACCCTTTTGTGATGACGTGTGCCGCATAGAAGGACTTCCTGACTACTATGGCGATGTGATTATCAAAGGAGAAACTACTGTCCACCTGGGTCCCAAGGTCTCTTATCACACATTGAGTGTTAAGTAGACTACTGCGTATGTGGTAGTTCATGGGTACAGAGTTTTTACCAAAGGGGATGACAATGCACTTTTTGGCATTGAGCTTGAGGCCATGGCTCTGACACCAGGCATCTGTCTCAGTGAGGCCCTTCTGTAGGATGTCCACATCATTTGGGGACTTGACTATGGCTCATAGTTTGCAGTCATCTGTGAACTTCATTAGCCAGAGGACTTCTGTGTTAGCATGTACTTCAGAGAAGTAGATACCAAATAGGAGAGGTCCCAGGACTGAACCCTGTGGTACTCCACTTGTCACTGATTTGAAGTCAGATTTGGAGTTTGCAACTTTTACAGTGTGGGTTCTGTCAGTGAGCCCATTGGCAACCCTTCTTGTGATGTAGGAAATTATACCTAGTTTAGTGAGTTTAGCTATAATTCCAGAGTAGGGGGTGATGTTGAAAGCCTTGGTGAGGTCAAGATAGGCTGTGTGAACCACCTTACTCTCATCTACAGCTTTGGTGACTGCCTCAAAGAAGTTGATCAGGTTCAGGAGACATGATCTGCCTTTCACAAAACTGAACTGGGTGGGGTCCAGAGTTTGGAGGTTACTAATGTCTTTGTTTATGAGTTCCATGATAATACATTCCATGGCAAAGCAGACCAGGCTCTTCAGGATAATATAGTTCCCAGGATCAGTGGTGACTCCCCCTTTGTGGAGTGGGATAAATGTTGCTATGTGCCAATCAGTGGGCACAAAGCCTGATGTTTGAACATGGTGCTTAGGTGGGGAGCCAGTTCGTTCTGAAGTTCATGTAAAACGCAGCCTGGGATGTTGTCCAGTACCATGGATACTGTGTTTTTGGCTTTAGAGAGTGCAGCTTTTACCTGCATAGTTGTGATTACAGTGACTCTGCATTCTTTCTGTATAGATATGGGCCCTTTAGATGGAGAGAGGGGGGGGTAAAGTTAGCACTGAACCTATCTGCCAGGATGTTGGCAATATCAGTTGGTTCTGTAATTTTCATGCTGTTGTGCTGTAACTCAGAGCAGATCTGGGTGTTGCCATTAAGATTCTTGACATAGCTATAGAATGCTTTGTGGTTGTTCTTAGAATCAGTGTCGATTTTGTTTTCATAGCTAGCTTTGGAGGATCCTATAAGGGATCTCAGCTTCTTACTGAAGCTCCTCCACTCATTGGAGTTTACTCTCTTTTGCAACAGTTTCTTCCTTCTGTTGTACAGTTTGTTTATGGCAGGGGACCACCAGATTGGCTTCCTTTTTTTGGAGGATAGCGTCTTGGTTCCATTTATAATAGCATGATCCATGCACTCGTGTACGTGCTTATAGAGTGCATTTGTGTAGGATTCAGCATTAATAATTGTATTGTCTATCTGCATGGGTGTCATGAAGTTTGCCACTTCTGTCTTAAGAAGCATGAAGTTAGCTTTGGAGAAATTTTTTACCATGTTTCCTTAATGGGGGGGATGGGGGCGGGATGTGGATATCTAGGGTGATTAGCTTATGGCTGGATTAGACCAACGAGGAGGTGACTTCAGGTGTGGAACACCAGTCACTCATGTTGGTAATGACTAGGTCTAGGATATTGTTGCCCTTGGTGGGGGGTGTGGATAAGCTTGATCCAGGGCATTGGAATTTATGAATTCCAGAAAGCGTTGAGCAAAGGAGTTGGTACATGTGTAGTTTTCCCAGTTAATGGTGGGGTGGTTGAAATCACCCATTATTAGGGTATTTGGTTGAACCCTAATATTTTCTAGTATATCAAGAAAAGAGGAGTGGGAATCCAGGGGCATGGTGGGGGATCTGTAGCAAGCTACAGTTTGGATTGCAGTTTTGCCCAGAGTTAATTGCACTTGGATAACCTCGGATGCATTATGCTGAGCAATTAGCCTGGAGGTGTGGATATCCTTAATGAATATGGCCACACCTCTGCCTTTGGTGTTCTGGTCCAGGTTAAATGGACAAAAAGTGTGGTATGAGTTGTAGCCGGGTAGTGCAGGGGTACTCTCAGGAGCATTGAACCAGGTCTCAGTCACTGCACAGGTATCAATGTTCTTCATTTTAAGGAGTGCCTCGAGTGAGTGCATTTTGAGATTTAGACTTCTAGCATTGAGTAGCATTACCCTCAGTTTTTGCTTGTCTGTTCCTGTTACAGTGGTGAATTTGTCATTTGAACCTTGCCTAAAAAGGCACTATAGGTGCAGCAAGAGCCTTAGCCAGTATCCAGAATCCCAGGGATGACAGGTGCAGGCCACCTCTGGCAAAACATCGTGGTCTGTTGACCATGTCGTCCCAGGCAGACAGATACTGGATCCCATTAGAATGACACCAGAAGCTTAGCCAATTGTTGAAGTCAATCATTTTGTCCTTGTACTGCATTATCATTTTGGGTGATGGCAGTATGCTACTCAGGGCTAGGGTCATACCTACCTGGGCTACAAGATCGGAGAGCTCTTCCATGTCTCTTTTCATGTAGTCCAGGGAGGTACATCTCAGGTCATTTACACCAACATGGACAATGATAGAGTCATATTTTACCCAACATGCAGCTACCAGTAACCTTCTCCTTGTTTAGCCTGGTGAATGGGACATCAGTGTGCCTGAATATAGAGTCACCTATGACTAGTGCGTTGGGTACGTTGTTTTGCCTTATGGGCTGTGGTTGAGTGGCACACTGAGTCTGTGGGCTATGTGTCATTTGGGTTGTGTTGGGGGGGTGGAAGTTGCTTGCTTTTCTGCTTTGGAGGTCTCTGTTGCTTCAACAAATTATTATTCACAGCCTCTGTGAATGTTTTTTGGTTTCTATGTGTGGATTTTGGTGGTGTAGATTTAGTGGGACTATGTGAATAGTGTGGTGTGGTGCAAGTGTTTACCTTCTCCTCTTGACTGCCAAGTTCAGTCTTGGTTGGAGAGAGCTTTACCTCCAGTTTGGCTAGATAAGTGCATCTCTCACAGGTTGTAATGTTGGGTGGTAGGAGGAGAGGGTTGTATGTGTACATGAGGCAATTGCTACATTGCCCCAAGATGCCCAGATTCATCAGATAGACAGGAGAGAACACTGGGAGCTGACCCTTGGACATGCCTGAATAAAAAACTATGTTCCTCTAGATAAGTGAGGAAAGTTAGTACAAAAACAGTTTTCTTCTAGGTAATGAGAAAAGTTGAGTGCTGTAGTAATTTGTAGCTTATTTAGTGCTTACAACAAGTTTTGAGCAAGTGCTGAGCATGAATAAGTAAATTCAAATGCTAAAACTAAGAATCTGTGTCTGGACTAGACTAGTTACAGGAACGAAACAAGTGCAAATGCAGGCTTTTAAATCAGAAAGTTGAGAGAGATGGAAAAATTGCCCAAATGACCAATAACTACAATTTCTGGGCCAGAAACCACTCCTTATGTGGTAGATAGGTTACCTAGTGCTTACCACTCCCAATGATAAGCTAGCAGGCTTCCCTCCAACACAGAAAGGCTTGGGGGGGGGGGGGCTCAGGAGCTTACAAACAGTCCTGGATACAGCAAACCTGTATCTAGACTAGACTAGTTACAGGAAAGGGGGGAAACAAGTGCAAATGTGGGCTTTTAAATCAGAAAGTTGAGAGAGATGGAAAAACTGCCCAAATGGCCAATAACTACAATTTCTGGGCCAGAACCACTCCTTATGTGGTAGATAGGTTACCTAGTGCTTACCACTCCCACTGATAAGCTAGCAGGCTTCCCTCCAAACACAGAAAGGATTGGGGGACTCAGAAGCTTGCAAACAGTCCTGGATGCAGCAAATCTGTATCTGGACTAGATTAGTTACAGGAAAGGTGGGAAACAAGTGCAAACACAGGCTTTTAAACCAGAAGTTGAAAGAGATGGAAAAACTGCCCAAACGGCCAATAAACTACAATTTCTGGGCCAGAAACCACTCCTCTTGTGGTAGATAGGCTACCTAGTGCTTACCACCCCACTGATAAGCTAGAAGGCTTGCCTCTAGCACAGAAAGGCTTGGGGGGCTCAGAAGCTTATATGCAGTCATGGATACAGCAGCTCTGTATCTGGACTACACTAGTTACAGGAAAGGTAGGAAACAGGCTTAGATTTTCTTTTGTTTTTTTACAGAAAAGCAGCTAAAGCAGCACTAAAAACAATTCAAGTGCAGTGCAAGCTAACACACTTCAGTGTGTAGCAGTATTAAAGCAAATACAGTTTAAATAAATGCAATTTATTCAAAATGTATTCTGAACTGAATTCAATTATTGTTTTATTCAACTCTGAACAGTTAAAAAGTGCCAAAAATATACTTATCAGCTGAGAAGCACACTCAGTCAGAACACAGGGAGATTCTATCAAAGTTTTTTTTTTTTATTATGCAGTCTACTACTTTAGGTTTATTTTATGTTGTGTATTTAATAACACTGCATTACACTATGTTATGGTTACTGGACTTCACAAAAGTAAGATTATCTCAAATGAATTATTCTTTTTAAATACGCATTGCAATGCATATGGTAGTCCTGCTACAAGTACTATAATGTCTAGTCTTGATCTGAAATTCTGAATGTTCTTGTTTTGCTTTCTGTTGCCTTACTGTAATCATAATCTGATAGTTTGACATTTTATTTGCTACATTTTCATTTTATGCCTTTTACTTACTGAATGCTGCAGCTTTTATGAAAGATTCTAGTAGTTCTTATAAAATAAATTAAAACACATGTTCCCCACACATCATCTTTTTTTTGTCACCAGTCACTAGAGTCGTGGACACCAGTTGCAGACCCTCATGAAACATGATGAATACTTTGGCCTCTTCAATGCCTCTTTGAAATTCTCTTAAAGGTGCAGTTTTTTTGTTTTTTTAAGCCAAAGTTATATTGAAAGTAGCTTGTTTGCTAGGAAATTGCTAAGAAGATAAAACATTTATGAACAGTAACTGAAACCACAAAGCACACTCAGCAAGTTACGCCTACCACCTCATAACACAGGGAGTCCTAAAGTCACAGATGCTTAGCCTGTAGGCAGGCATTAACCCAACTAAACATTATTGCTATAGGTGACTCCATTGTAAGATAAAGATATAACTCTTATCTGGCTGAGCAGGGAAATAGTGACTGTTAGTTGCTTGCCTATTGCCAGAAATCATCAGATCATGCATGCACTCAAGTCCTTGAACAAAAAGTACCAGTATGACTCTGTACATAGTTCATTTTGGTGTGAATGACTTGTGGCGTATCTCCCTGGACTATATAAAGAGAGCCATGGCTGAGCTCTGAGACTATTTCTAAGGGAGATATAAGCCTAACATTGAACAGGATTTTGCCTTCTCCAAATATGATGCCATATGAGCAAAAAATAATTGAATTCAATAATTGGCATATTTTTTGGTGTCATTCAGTGGGGGTACAATATTTGTCAGCCTGGGAGGATATGATTGACAGACCATGTTCCATTAATGGTGGTGGCCTGCATCTGTTCCCTCTTGGATTTCGATTATTGCCAAAAACACTGTCCACCCCCATACTAACTTTTTTGGCAGTGCCAACCTGATAAACATACCAACATAATGAAGCAAGCAAAGGAAATATGAAGGTGTTATTGATCAATGCTAGGAGCATAAAGAAGAAACTTCACTCCCCACAACCCTTATCACACTGGATGATGTTGACATAGGTGTGGAGACTGAGACATGGCTTAAAGTGGTGGAGAGCACCCCGGCTGTGCCGGGCTGTAATGCCTTCCACACATTTAGGCCAGCTACTGCACAGGAGAAGAAAAATCTTAGAGGTGTATTAATCCACATCCAGAAGAGACTTCCATCAATTGTAGTATAGTAGCATGATGCACTAGAGCTTCTTCATGTCCAAATAACCATCAGAAAGGTCCCATATAATATATTGGTTAGCTGCAGATCTCCTTCTGTGACACTAGAAAGCCACAACATCTGTCTGCAGGAACTAGAATAGCTCAGTATTAAACCCAATACCACATTCCTAGGTGAGCTAAACTATCCAGCTATGTACTAGGAAACCTACACCACCACTAGTGCACAAACACAGAGATTCTTGGATTTTGTGAGTAAATTTGCCCTGGAACAATTAGTCAGAGTATCCACTAGTCAGAATAACCTCTTGGATCTTGTCCATAATAACATGGAGTGAGCAGCTTGCACCAACCCCTGGGTATCTTTATCACTTGTTGGATCTGACCATAAAGTAGACCCCCTTCAAAATAAAATTGAAAACCAGAGATCCTTCCACCCAAGGTACCTTTAGAAATTTCTTTAAAGTAAGCTACCTAGTCTTAAGCGATACATTGGCAAGCTTCGGATCCCCACTAAACCAGTTAACTCCTATGAATACACAGAATTATTCACAACCACACTATACCAGGTATTGGATGATGCTTCAGGCTTTGGTCTTATAGTGAAGCTGATTGACTTGTGGTCCTGTTTTGACCAGGGAGGAAGTTACAGTTGGTGGGGAGTGAAGCTGTCCCATATTGGTAAGAACAATGCCCAGGATTTTACTGCCCCTGTTTGGTGTGCTGCATTGCTGCTTCAAGGTGGTTGTATTGATATTGAGATACGGTAAGAGATCTTGATGATAGTTGCTAGGATGTTGAAAACTTTGAGATTGTTATCTTGTCTTATAAATCTTTATTTTTGTGGAGCGGCACAAGAATACATACAGAAAGAGAGAGACCCTCAGTAGGGGGTAAGAAGTATTCATTAAATCCCGGTGGGGACAGTAAGTTATCATTGGTCTGAAACCATGTTTCATTGATGTTATAGATGTCAATAGTGTCTAGGGTCATAAAGGTTTCTACATGACTTTTGACAGAATAGTACCCATTGCTGCTTTCGTTCCCCCACCATGGTCCAGATGGGGCCTTAATGGCAACGTCTGCTGTCTGTAATACCTTAGGTAAATGTGCTATCTCATACAAGGCACTCATGGTTTAAGCTCTCTTCTGAGGTAAAAAAGGCAGATAAATATATTGATCCATACTTACCAAGAGTATGTCAAGGAAATGCAGAAGTATTCCCAAGGTAGAAGCCTAAAAAACAGCATTGTGTCCCCAGTTTGTCTCTAGAATATCCCAGTGGCAAGTATGTTGAGGGCTATACCTTGTTGTCCACAGGAATAGGAAGACCACTCATCTCCCCAGTCCTTATCAGTGGGCTATACAAACTCACTAAAGCTTATATTGTATTTTTCTTCACTGTAAAGCTATGAAGAATTTCTCGCTCAGCAAAATTAAAATGACACATTTTTTGTCAATATCTGCTCCTTTATGGACAGCAACAGCCACTGGATCCATGTGGCTATGGTGTGGACAAGACAAGCAGTTCACAATGGAGAATGGCCAAGATGGAATATACATCAAGCATCGTTGGAAGGAAAAGGTAGTATTTCACAGTGCATAGTGCACAGTGGGTGAAACTGGAAAAACGAAACAAGTTATGAATCGCACAGACGTGAGAAAGCTGCCTTACTTACACAAGAAGGACAGAGAATTATCACTCAATTCTCTTCTACGTATTTCAGCTTCATTTGCATAAGCATGCAGTCAAAATAAGTAATCTGCTGCATATAAGCATATTTACATGATAAACCTTTATGACAAACCTCCGGATTCACGAATCCTCCGTATAAGACTTAATAAGTCTTACTTGGAGGCTGCAGTTGAATGGTATGACATCAGCGTGCCATGAATATGCATGAGGGCACGCTGATTCAACCGTAAGTCTTACATGGACCGTGTAAGAAAGCAGGGGGCGTGTCCGACTGCTGAGCAGTCTAAACGTCCACGCCCCTGCAAGTGTTTTAAAAGTAAAAAAAGCAGATACACAAGAGCGAGTCCGTTCAAATGTCCCTGCACCCAACACCACACTCCCTGATATTGTAAACCCCTATCACAGTTCTAAAATTCAAAACATTAAATTTATTTGTTTAAATTCCCAAAATAGCTGCCCGTATTTGCGCGTGTGTGCGCGGGTGTGCCCATTGCTTAGCTAGAGTTAGCAATTCTGACATGGAAGATCATAGGAAAGAATGTTTATGCAAATCATACCAAATAGCAATAGCGTAATGGCAGAGTGTTCGCACAAAGAAGAGCATTCACGGTTTGAGTCCCACCACTCCCCTTCGTATTTATTTTTTAAATCAGTATATGAAATAATACCTGACGAATATGTTTAAACATTACTAAAAAGCAGTGAAATGGCCAAGGTATCAGTGAACAAAATAAATATTTTAAAGGATACTGATATAAAATTGCCTGCAGTTAAGCAGTGCTTCACCCAGCCCAATAGAGTTGCCCATAGTTTAATAGCACTTCACCCAGCGCAATAGAGTTGCCCATAGTTTAATAGCGCTTCACCCAGCGCAATAGAGTTGCCCATAGTTTAATAGCACTTTACCTAGCACAATAGAGTTGCTCATAGTTCAATGGCGCTTTACCTAGCGCAATAGAGTTGCCCATAGTTCAATGGGCTTTACCTAGTGCAATGTGTTTGCGTGGACGTGCGCGCCGTGCCAACCAGGGCACCTTAGGGCACCGAGGAGCAACGTAGAGCAAAGTTGCTTAAATGCAGTCACATCCCCTAGCCTGTCTGGATAGTATGAAAATAAAATGAATGACAATTATCGAGCCCAGGACTCTGTGCATCAGAAGCAAAGTACAGAACCACTAAGCCATGACAACATAGGGGAACCAGCCATTATTAACATTCATATACTTACGAATGGTAGTTTAACCATTACTAAGCAGGTCTGCAGTCAGCCGAGAATTTTACAAAATGGCCAAATCACAAAAAAGTGTGGGAAATGTGGCATATTTAAGCCCCACCGGTGGGAATACATGCCATAACTGATTGTAGCTCACATCTGCAGTGAGAATATCTGGTGTTGGAGAGGGAACACACTTCCGAGCGCAACTTTGGGGCATCGAGGAGTCCAAATACATGGTTTGGCTCCTTGTCCACTATCACAAGTCAAGACTCCTGCAGGGTCAGTTCCAAGGGATGGAGTACAAGGCAGAGGCTTGGAACCGGTTAGCTCGTGACCTCACCAGTGCCACAGGCATTCCTCGGACTGGTGAGCAGGTCCATCACCACCATGCAGACCTGAAGAGACGTAAGCAGGACCACCTGAACCAATGGATACAGGAGGCCCGTGGGATGCGGGATGCCCCACAACTGAGTATGTAGCCATGGAATGCAGTATGTAAGAATTGATAATGGAGTGTGTATAATGTATAGGTATGTCTCAATATCCCTTCATTTACTTTACAGTTGCAGGTGAACGTGCTACGAATCAGCAAGCCTATGCTGATAGGCTGCTAGTGCTGCGCCACCAGGCAGGTTAGTGATTATTCTGCATGTATTGTTATATAAAATATGGGAGAGAGCATGAAAGAAAGTGTTGTAGTCCAATAATACAGCCATAAAATTGCCTGAATAAGTCCTCTGCATGTACTGTCAGATAAAAACGTTAGAGAGGCAGAAAAAGAGTGTAGTAACCCGTTAAGAAAGGTAACATATGTCTGGAATAATATCTCTGCAGGCACTGTCATATAAAATAAGTGAGTGAGCCTGAAAAAAGATTGTTCTAACCTATTAATAAAGGTATAATATGTCTTGAACATGTCTGCCATATACACCGTTAAAACAAATAAAGGAGTGAGCCTGTGGAAAAGTGTGTAATGTCATTAATAAAGGTCTAAAACCCAGAGTGTGTCTGTGTCACAGAGTCTGAAATGTTGTTGTACCCTTGCATTATACAAACAGTACTGTTTATAAAGGTGCTGGCAACCCAGAGTTGTGCAGTCCCATATAAAGTGGGTGATGGAAGTGCTAGTTACTGTGAAACATATATACAGTCCACAGCAGTCAGTTACTGGCTGGCATGAATAAGTAAACCTGGCACACGTGTAGCATGTTATTTTTTCCACAGAAATGTGAGTGTGTGTCAAGAAATGCATGGTTCTGTACAAATCGAAGTGAAAATGTCATGTGAAAACATTCCAGATATGTACATAAAGAAATATAAATGCAATCAAGAAATATGTGGCAGTGACATCTGCATCCTGGACAGTTAGTATGTCAGATATAGGTCAGGCATATATTGAACTAGCCAAACCCATTACACAACCTAATGTATGGTGGCAAGTGTAATAATACAGGTAGGGGATATACACTTGCAGTCACTAAGAATGTAGTGTAGACTAAAAGATCATTATAAGATGTTAACCAAGGTTTTTTCTACACCTTACTGTATGTGCATAAACCATGCAATTCCACACCTCAATGGGTATGTGTAATCTTAAATATTTGATGGGACATATGTCCTATTGTTCTATAAATATTTGCATTCATGTTGATGCATGTGCCCTGTTCAAACACCAGAATCATGCTGGCCTGTTGCTACCAAACATCCCTGCATGCTGTTGGAATAACCACTGTGGTTCAATATATGCATGCGTTATGCTTGCTGTTCAACTGTTGTACCCTTGGTGTGTTGGGTTAATGGGAATATTATTGCATGCTGTTACAACTAATCTGGAATGCTGTTTCGCGTATGTTGTAATTAAACACACCTAATCACAGAACGTATGGGAAGGTCGGTCCCAGCGGACCCACCTGTCCCTCCTCAGCCGGCGAGTGCACCTGGCACCAGCAGGTCTGGTGCCCAGCCTGGGCTCCCCTCCTCTGTTGGTCCTGTGCCACCTTCAGGTGGAAGCACTGCAGGGGATGGGACTTGTCCCCCCCCCCCGTGCAAGCATGGGTGGAGAAGGGCCACCTGTCACCCCCTTCGAAGGGTCCTGGTTGTTGTGTGTAGGGAGATCCAGCGTTCAGTCGCTGATCCCCTACACCAGCTTGAGGCGAGAGTGACGCATCTCATGGGTGAGCCTGCCCATCCTACGCAGCCCCCAGCACAGCCACCCTCAGGGCTGTGAAGGTTCAGTGGTGACTGCCCATGAGTGGGGATCTCAGTTCCACTGTTACCATCTGTGGGCACATGGACTTGCGATTTCCAAACATCCGACCCCGTCAATTGTGTTCACCCACCCCATGTGCCATACACCACCCCTTTATGCGTCTTGTCTGTCTTGTCTGTTTACCTTCACAACCCACCTCCCCGGACATACCTACTTCCTCTACCTCACTTCCCACTCTCACCTAAAAAAAAAAAGGGCAATCTGTACCCACAAAAAAATTGCGCCCCATACATAGGTGCCCATTTCGCCCACATGTCCATCGGACAAACATGTAAGATGATAATTACAATTGGGGCTTGTCCCCCCCCGTGCAAGCATGGGTGGAGAAGGGCCACCTGTCACCCTTTGAAGGGTCCTGGTTGTTGTGTGTAGGGAGATCCAGCGTTCAGTCGCTGATCCCCTACGCCAGCTTGAGGCAAGAGTGATGCATCTCATGGGTGAGCCTGCCCATCCTACGCAGCCCCCAGCACAGCCACCCTCAGGGCTGTGAAGGTTCAGTGGTGACTGCCCATGGGTGGGGATCTCAGTTCCACTGTTACCATCTGTGGGCACATGGACTTGCGATTTCCAAACATCCGACCCCGTCAATTGTGTTCACCCACCCCATGTGCCATACACCACCCCTTTATGCGTTTTGTCTGTCTTGTCTGTTTACCTTCACAACCCACCTCCCCGGACATACCTACTTCCCCTACCTCACTTCCCACTCTCACCTGAAAAAAAAAAGGGCAAACTGTACCCACAAAAAAATTGCGCCCCATACATAGCTGCCCATTTCGCACACATGTCCATCGGACAAACATGTAAGATGATAATTACAATTGGCAGTACAACATACTTTGTTGTACTCACCCCTCTCCCAGGGGTGGAAGTTTTCAAATTTCACTCCAAATTCATTGCATATGCACAGCTGTTGCTGTTAAAGAAATGGGCAGCTATGGACCTTCCCTACACCCGTCCTGCACATCCCGAGCTTGTTTACCTACTGTGTGTGTCCCTCTTTGTGCCCCCTTTTTCACCACTTTCCTATCTTCCCATTTTCTTTTCTTTAAAAGAAATTAGCGCGAGGGTTAGCGGGAGTAAGCACTTTTAAGCAGTAGTTAGCGGGTTTGCACCAGTGTGCGCATGTGTCGCTTAGCTAAGCATCACTAAGCGTTGTGCAAACCCGTGCAAACCCGCTTACAACTGCTTAAAAGTGCCTTAGTCACTCTATGGCAGGGCCCTTGCACTGCTCATCAGCAAAATAAAATACCCCTGTCAGTCTCGCACCCCAGACCTTGAACTCACAAGACTGCATGAAGTACGAGTAAGCCACAGCAGATATACAATAACGTGGTGCTGTAAAAAATATATCAAACATTACAATGAGTGAATGTAAAGGGAAAATAGGAAAGCCATAGGAACACATTACAATAACTACTGTTGTATGCCAGTTAATTCTCTAATTCAAAAAGAAAGTATATACTCCCATTTATCCAGTGTTAGCATTAGGAGGTGTGAGTAAACTTACACACTGAGAAGAGTGCACTGGAAGAAGCAACAGTCAGGATTCAGTACAACATGCATATCACTGGCTACAACCCTAGCTTCAGATATGAGACATATACCAACCTTCTGACTGAGACAACAGTGTCCGCAGCAAATAAGCATGGGCCCCACCTTGCACAACCGAAAGGGCTACGCCTACCTAACCTAGCATTTTATAGCAGTGTCCTGCAATCACAGTGAGTACTGCAATTACCCCACAGCAGGCTGCATGCAATTACTAAATGGTGGACACTAATTGGTGCAAAGGCCATCACATGCACATGTGCAGATACCTATAAAAGCAGCCTGTACTTGCTGTCCACACATGCAATAATATCATTGCACCAACTGAGAGAGAGAGAGAGAGAGAGAGTGAGAGAGACAGACAGACAGAGACAGACAGACAGACAGACAGATGGGGACAAACAGGCTGTAAGAGACAGACACTGAAAAGAAAGACCAACACACAGTGGAAACCAAAACCAAAAAAAATAAATAAATAACAAATCAACAGCTACAACAGACAGAGGTGAGGAATACAAAGGTAAGGTATGTAACAGATATGTATTTGCTGGCATCCGAATGATGTGTCTGAAGGGTACTCTACATACTGTGAATCATCCATATGTGGCAGCAGTCCGTATCTATATGTATATGCACATGTGCATAGGGAAAGGGACATACTGCAACTGTTAGTGAAGGCTGGACATATATATCTTGTTGAAGGTTGCTATGTGCACATATGTATGTAGGTTGCAGTGTGTGGCATTGCAGACAGCAAGCAGTGCTGGTATATGTCATGTGGTGGTTACACGCTGTGTGACTGAGCTACAGGCAGTGAGGCCTGCTACAGCTATCTATAGATAGATATAGATATATATATATATATATGTATATGGATATATATATGGATATGTATAGATATGTATAGATATGTATATATATGTATAGATATGTATAGATATGTGTGTGTATATATACATATATATATATATATATATATATATATATATATATATATATATATATATATATATATAGAGAGAGAGAGAGAGAGACGGGGTCATACGTACTGCAACAGGTGTCTGTTGACCAAGGCATGGACTGAACACCAGTGTTGGTACTGCAGTGCCATACCCCATTCCAAAACACTTTACCCAGTAACTACCACATAGGTGGTAGCCTGCCTAACACTGAAGGTGTCAGAAGGGAACATGGGACACAGGTGGACAGTAGCCTCCCCTTTGATAATCACAGTGCCACACTAGTCTTGTAATCTGTCTACGTGGTACGTGTCATCACAAAAAGTGTGTCATCTAGGGAAATATAGGTCAGTGTTCCCCTCTACTCATCACAATGCCCCATGTGGTATGTACCTCACATGACAACTACAGCAAGTGGAAAGGCCACAGACATACCTCACAAAGAGTAATACTGTCCTCAAACACATGGCCTATGCAGACTGACTCACAAAACCACAGCTAGAGTGCATTGCATACTGCCCACCCAGAGGTTACCTCTGCCGGACATACAGAGGTATGTCACACCCATAGCAGTCGGCCAACCACCATGTCAACACCTCACAATTCCTCCGGGCTACATGACCTAGGGTCCTAATCCTCACCACCTCACTAAACAGCACATGCTGGAGGTACAGGTTCCTATCCACAAATATGCCATACTCTGGACTAAACCACCCAGCATTAACAAACAAGGCTCCTCATTAGCAGATGTCATACATACCCCTGATGATTGTTTGGGAGATAGGTAATATGCCCTGGGAGTCACCTCTGTGTATCCGGTTGACAGGAGAAAGTGAAATCACATTACATGTGTGTCAAAGGCCAGGGTAGCATATGGCTAGGCTGCTCTAGGCCCTAGGGCCAATAGCGTATTACCTACCTATGACACAATGCACACACACATATACTCAGTGCAATACCTGCTATGTGAGGTGGAATGAGTGTGACAGGAATGTGTGCAAGGTCTGTAAAGGTGTGATAGCTTAGTGTGAGGTTGTTTCTGTCATGGTAGTTTGTGTCCTAGGTGTGAGGCCAGAGAAAGATGTGCCAGTTATTGGGATGCAGACATAGTAGGATGGCATATGTTATGACGTAGTTCCTTGTGTACGACTGTGGTGTCCCATTGTAGGCTGAAGCAATACATGTATGCTCAGTAAGTGGTACTGCTGGTGAATCCTGCTCACATATGAACTGTTGTACTACCTGAAGCTGTAGGCCTAAACAGCACAGTATGGTGTATGTTCACATTTCCTGGTAACACTGTCTTGTGTGTTTCCTGTAGTCTGCACAGATTACATACCTCAGGCATAGGTATCTGTAAGTAGGGGCACACAGTACTGTAAGGTACACAGGTAATGCTCATCTGTGTCAGCAGACATTTGTGTGTTGTATGTATGTCTGATGTGTGTGTGTAATGATGCCTGTACCATGCCCACAATCACATGTGTGTTACAGGGTATGTGTGTGTACCTAGCAACATGTATACTCTGTTACAACAATATGTCAGCTATATAAACAACCGTGCACATATGTTAGGTAGGGGTATGGTATCAATGACTAGGGTGGTTTACTGGTAATACTGTAAATGTACTTTACATTCATTGCAATGGATGACATATTTCTTCATGCATTAGCTTGATATATGCCCTCGTGATGAGGTTGTGCATTGTATCCCAAACAGTGTGCCGAGTACTGATGTGTACTGGTTTGTTATATGGAGTGTGGCAGGCACTGTCAGCCAGTTGTGGGCTGAGCACTGATATGTGGTATTGAATGTGTGTATCCTCTGACAGACAAACAGATGCTATATATGGCAGTTAAGTGATATCTGTACTTAATAATGTTAAGTGTGCCACATGACTTGCTCACACATATCATTTAATTGTCTTCCAGGGTTATGGCTCATCAACGCAATCCGTCATATACAGCTGCAGAGGAACAGGAAATACACAACAGCCTGGTGCAGCACTATACACTGCTGTTTTCCAGGGCCAGCCAGCACCAGCATGAGTGTACTGCACTGTGGCATGATCTTGTTCGTCGGGTAAATGACATAGGCATGCATAACTGGACATATAAGCCATCACTGCAGTGATTTAATTAGACATGTCTGGTGGCATGCATCTGATATCCATAGACAACAGCTTGCCACAGGTGGTGGGGCGGCCATACATCCCCCCTCACCAGAGTGGAGGAGCTGCTCTTAAGCATGGTGGCTTCTGGCCTAGAGCAGCAACAGCATCACACATGTGTCATCATGGAGGCCGGACCCATCCAGCATGATGACATGGAGCGTGCAGGTAATATGCCCTAGCTGTAGACTACTGTTACCTGTATTGTTAGAATATGCATATGTGAGATGTGTACTGTGTGTTCAGCAGTTGTGCTGCCTATTGTGTGCAATACTGATATTTGGAATATTATATGCACACCTGTGACTGTTGACTGTTGCTTTACTGTAGTTTAGCACACTCACAGTAGCAATGCCACAGTTATGGCCACTGACAAACTGTGTCATATTCTTGTAGGTCCCTCTGGTGTGACAGCAGGGCAGACGATACATGCTGGTGAGTGTGTTAACACTTTAATATTGGTAATGACATGTGCATGTCATACGTGAGGTGTAGGCCATATACATGTAACACACCTACGCATAATGCATGCTGTGCATGTTTGCTGTGAGACATTAAACATCTCAGTAAAGTCAGTAGCTGCCTCAATCACATGCAATGCACAGAGCAGCAGGCACATTTGTGGCTACACTGTAGTGCACATTGGATATGCATAATTGCTACAGCTGTACACAACAGAACATGTTTATCATACGCAGTACACAAAAACATGCTACATTTGGCATTACCACATACCCACTGTAATGACACACTTCAGTATCCCACATGTCATGCACACACACATGATGTACCTCAGGGGTAGATGCCTATCATGGGGCTATGCAGCACTCTTCAACACATAACACAGTCATGTTAGGCAATGCTCCCTATTGGGCACCTCACACACCCATGTACAAAGTGGCTGTGTAATTGTGAACGTAGCCACGGCACTACAGTTCAGGTACAGCATGCTAGGCAGTGGTCTTGCACACATTAGTAGCTGTGAGTGACCACAAGATGCACGATGATGATGGCACAGGGTACTACACCCCATCCAGTTACAGTGACCACAGTACTACTCATAGCAGTCATTGCTGTGCACCTCAATGTTGTGTGTGTGCAAACATATGCACCTATACACAATATGCATAGCATGTTGTGTGTGTGCTTACATATGCTAGTATACACAATATGCACAGCAGTCGCCATCTGAACAAAGTGTCACATATATGTCCTGGAATGCTAGTAGGTGTATAGGTCACATAACACACATTGGGTATCTGTGGTGTTTAATGTTGCAGTCGTGTAGCATGCCATGCCATGGCTGGCACCGACATATCTGCAATATGTCCCACACTCACCATAACCACTGTACACTGGGCATGTCGAGCATTGGGATTCCTTCACGTCAACATGCACCACTCATCCCATGTGTGTACATAGCATGCATGTGCTACACCTGTGCCCACTATTATCTGCTATGGACACAGACACTGTACTCAGACATGGAAATCTATGTGTCACACAGATGACACATGCAGCCATGGCATGTATACCTGTGAGTGATGGTGCACAGGGCATTGCAGAGCTGGTAATACTTGCACAGCAATGTTGTGTCCAGGTACACACTGTGTTCCAGGGTGTAGCCAATCACTGAACAACTACACAGTTGCATCAAAGCCATGTACACTGCCATGAAATAGGGGCATCTACACTTGCACTGCATGGTCTTGTGCAACACATATTCCACATGCTGACACGTGTATGGTGACTGTTTGCCTTGTGATACTGACACCCACCTTCACCCACTATAGAGTATGTGTTGGATTGCTGGTGTGTATGTGTATGTGCTGTAGTGAGGAGTGTATATGTGTGCATGTGCGCATGTGTTCATGTGTGCATGTGTTCATGTGTTCATGTGTTCATGTATGCATGTGTTCATGTGTGCATGTGTGCATGTGTGCATGCATCATGCGCAAACTGTAAAGTATGTTTCCTGTCTTCCTCTCACAGGTGCTGAGTTAGGGGTGGCCGAAAGCAGCAGGGAACCTGAAGCCACTGCCACGAATAGTGGTGATGATGAGACATGTATTCTGGCACAGGAAGGTTTGACAGGGTCTGTCGTTGGTCCGCCAATCGACAGTACACAGCATTCAACCCCATCTATGCACACACTCATACTGTCAATATATCCCACATCACCAATGGCCATAGGCGAGGGACAGCATACAGTTGGCATTGACCAGGAGAGTGTGGTACCCATGGCACTTGCTTCCCCTCACAGCAGCCATAGCCGGATACCTGGAATGGTACCACATAGGCAGAGGTCTAGGGGTTCTTGGGGGAGCACCACAGGTCATATTGCCCCTGGCAGACGTGCCCTCACAGGTCTTACAATGTCCAGTATGTTCCGGGCTGTAATGCAGGCTCAGGCACGTATGGAACGGTACACCAGACAGGGACTTAGGGCGCAGAGGGCCCATTACACCGCTATCAATGACAGCATCCATGACCTTGCCGGTGCCATCTGGAATTACAACGAGGTCATTGATAGACATTGGGGGGAGACAGTAGTTGCCCTCCACAATATGTCTTCCATGAGCCAGGACTATGCAGGACGGTTGCGACATTGATGCGGATGCATGCCAGCAACAGCAATGGCTGGCAGTGGTCGGGATGGCCCACAGTTCACAGCCACTCCTGTAGTGGCAGTACCAGCCCCAGCCATGCTGGGGCTGGTCTGTCCATTGACCATCCCAGTAGACCACGTGCACGTGGCTCTGGCCAGTCCCAGCAGGGACATGGGTCCAGTCATCATACCTCTGCCTCTGATGACAGTACCCATTCGGGGTTGATACCCGATACTGTCCATAGCACCCCTGCCAGGCACAGGTACTGTGTCCATGGCCGGAGACAGTGATCTGTACAACCTAGCAGGTACAGTCTGTGGATGTCCCACAAACTACCGTATATGACAGCCACATGGTGGAGCTGTGTGCATGCAGACACACACACATTAACCAAACAACTAGCGCTCACACATACACACACACATTACATCAACATTGGCCCATGCTGTACTGTTGTCCCTCACACACACACACACACACACACACACACACACACACACACACACACACACACACACACAGACATGTCGATTGGATGGGTCAATGTCAGGCTCTGGCAAACAAAAACACACCCTGTGCATATGATGATACCTGTGTCATCTCCTGTCATCTGTAACATTGATGCAGAACAGGCTAACATGGTGCTGATGCACAGGGTGATATTATAGCAGTATAGCAATATTAGCAAGTTGTCAACAGGAAAGTGTAGTGACATCCTTGTAGGTATGTCTGAGTAGGCATTATGCATCAAAGCTCTAATTGTCAATGTAGCATTGTTTACACCATTGTTAGGTCTGAGTATGTATTGTCCACCCATGTGCCACTTGGCTGAAGTGTAATGTGTTGCCAGCATGTGTTAGTGAGTGGACAGTACGTGTGTGATGTGTGCAGTACAGATTAGCAAGTTTACATCTGTGAACGTGGTGGGTGCGCACTGTCTGCATGTACGTGCATGGTGGACACATGGGACGTGTGGCATACCCTGTTGTACACATTGTTAACATCTCATAGTAACTTTCAGTGGCCAGTATGTACTACAGTTATGTACTAACATGGGTCCACATGTGTGTATGACATGGGTTGACACTATGCTGTGGGTGATACTGTTAATATCTGTCAATGATTTGCGGTCGGGTAGTATACACAACCTCAACAGCATGACTATAAGCAATCATTGGATGATGTCCTGACAAATGACACACAGTTGTAGGGAACTCAGTAACAGTTGGATCCTTCCGGTACTATACTCTAACACTAACCAGTGATATTGACCACCACCCATTCCTGGGACCACACCTGTTTGGCATATAGCCCCCTTAGGTACATGCAAACACACTAGGGATGTGTCCATCCACATCTGGAAATGCACGCATTGGCCTACAATGCATTCCCTGGATCGGACGCATATCCTACACAAGGGTATCATACAGACAGATACCTGTTGTCTGATACATGCTTTATAGCAGTAAGCCGGCTATGGCATAGTCATCCACATTTACTATACATACTATCCCGTCAGTACCACATCGATGGTAGACCTCAACATGTATGTTGAGTACCAATGTGTACATACAGCCTCATGTTATGTCATGTGTCCCTTGGATTCACATATCCATAGGTATTGTGGAGTCCCTCGGTGTATCACATAAGACATTAGAGGCCTGAATGCATATCCATAAGGCAGTTGTACACCTATAAAGACTGTCCATTATTGCCAGTCGTTGTTGTGTATGAACATGTCTGACATATACCCCAGGCATATACCCTCACTCACACTACTCTTTAGTAACTGTCATGGGTGTGTGTGTGGCACAGATGATCTTGGCCACAGATCACAACAGTGGATGGCCTTGTCACAGATCACAACAGTGGACGGCCTTGTCACATACATACATATGTGACCTACGATCTGAGAAGCAGCGGCACAACCTGTCAATGGAAACAGATGTATTCATGTAGTATGCAGGCTTCACACCTATTTACTGATTGAGGGGACATGTACACATATATATTTGCCACGCAGATACCTGATGTGTGCAATGCACTTACTGTTTTAATCATAATATGTCCTACCATAGTAAAACCAAAACCCACACCGCATTGACCAACAGTGATATACACACATTGTCAGTGTTTGCAGGATTCAAATCCCTACCTAACTATGTTATGACACTAGTGTGAGATGCATTAACACGGCACACTATTAGCTTTGCTGGTTGGTTTCTCTTCTCTGCCTGTATTTGTAGGATGGTGACATCATCAGACTTTCCAAAGAGGAATGTACCTCTTTCAGTGAGTTTTCCCAGTCTCCAAAAAGAGCACTCCTCTCAAAGGAAACTGCACACATACACACACCCCCACACACACACGGTCAGTGCTTGTAGGATTCAAACCCCTACCTAACTATGTTATGATACTAGAGAGAGAGAGAGACACGCATTAACACAGCACGCTATTTGCTTTACTGGCTGGTTTCCGTTCTCCTGCTGTATTTGTAGGATGGTGACATCATCAGACTTTCCAAAGAGGAATGCGTCTCTTTTAGTGAGTTTTCCCAGTCTCCAAAAAGGGCACTCCTCTCAAAACAAACTGCACACATACACACCCCCCCCCCACCAACACGCAGGCAGTGTTTTCAGGATTCAAACCCCTACCTAACTAGGTTATGATACTAGGGAGAGACACATTAATCATGGCGCACTATTTGTTTTACTGGCTGGTTTCCCTTCTCCTGCTGTATTTGTAGGATGGTGACATCATCAGACTTTCCAAAGAGGAATGTACCTCTTTTAGTGAGTTTTCCCAGTCTCCAAAAAGGGCACTCCTCTCAAAGGAAACTGCACCCCCACACACACACACAATCAATGTTTGCAGGATTCAAACCCCTACCTAACTAGGTTATGATACTAGAAAAAGATGCATTAACATGGCGCGCTATTTGCTTTACTGGCTGGTTTCCCTTCTCCTGCTGTATTTGTAGGATGGTGACATCATCAGACTGGACATGGTGATGTGTGTACTCTTTGTTTTATGCCATTCCAGGAATAGTACATGTGGGTCAGCAGGTGTCAACAGCTTGAACAGGACCTCATAATCCTTACCTTGTGTGATCTATCTGTGGACACATTGAAATTCCTTCATATGTCAACACATATTTATGCACAGCTTGTTAGTTTTGTGGATACTACATGTGTCTGGGATGTTGATAAAGGGCTATTCAAAGTCTATGTGAGACATGTGTAGCTGTGTTCAGTGATGTATGTCCTGGGTGGCTGCCTTGCAAACAGTCTAGCATGTTTGGGAACCATGATCCACACATGAACATACCACAGTTGGTAGGGTTGTGTGTATGTCAGCTTCCAATAGCTCTGTTTATGACTTCAACCATGATGGACTCCATGACCTTGCAGATCAGACTTCATAGGCATACTGGACTGTACTTCCCTTGGTGTGTTGTGCACCAACACTTGTGAGGAGTGCCATATGTTGCTGTAACACATTCAACGGTTCCAAATCCTGTGTAGGGGGTGAGGCTCAGCTGACTGTTCAGGTGCAGGATCTGTTTGTTCTGCAGTTTATGCATGACACGTATTGGGAATCAATGTATTACACTTGCTGCCATGCTTTTGGCATTGGGGGGTAGCTGCTCATCCATTCTACATGTGATATCTCCTGGTATGATGATATGGACTATCGTCAGTGGGAGGTGGGTATGTATATATGGGCCTGTCTGTCAGGATGTCAGCATTGTCAGTCAAGTACAGTTGGCCCTGACTCAGGACATATATGGGTGTACATTGCTATTTATGACATAGCTGAAGGAGGTGTCATGATTCAGTCTGGACTCCTTCTCAGCTACTCTTTACAAAACACCAACGAACCTGGGCACTAATCCCTGTTATACTCTTTTACACACTTAATACCCTACTGATCCTTTGTGATCAGGCTACAGAGTATGTCATCATAATATCCTGGCATGTCCAGGGGTGGGTTTTGTGTGTACTCTCCAGTCCAGCTGGTGAATATTGTGATGTTGACACAATGTCACATCTGCCTCATGTACACAGACAACCCTCTCCTCCTCCCAACAAACTCAGATATATGTGTGAGATGCACCTATATAGACATACAGGCTGCTGAACTCTCTTGACCCATGACTGGCACAGTCTATCAGGTGGTGAAGGTAACCACACACACCACATATCAGTCTCACATATCCTCTAGCGACAGCACTCAAACCACATTATCACACATAGACATACTCGGATGCTGTAAATGAGCTCTGCCTAAGCAGCAGATACCTCCAAAGCAGACACACGCACAACTGCTACCCCACTACAATACCCACATATCACATAGTTCACAATGTCAGTGTGCCACACAGTCACTGCCCTTTGGGCTAAACAACACACGTAATACACATGTAATAGGTGACACTTATTGTCAGACACACTGATGTACCACTCACCAGCCCAAACAAGGGAATAGTCACTTTGGGCTGTCTGTTGGGTGCCAGGATCTGCCACATAAAACATGCAGTCAGGTCACTCCAAAGCAAGCACAGGACTGGCACCATCATTGTCCATGCTGGTGCATAAAACCTCAGACGTTACTCCCTGGACCACATGACATGATACATGGAGGAACACTCTGATCATGTAGCCCAGGCCAGTATGACCCTGACCTTGTCTAGCATCTTACAATCACCAATTATGATGTCACAGTATACAGACAAACATATTATGTTTAACAGTTGGCTAACAAATTGGTGTCATTCATAGGGGATACAGTGTTTGTCAGCCTGTGGTGACATGCTCGACATGCCACATAGCTTCACTATGAACAGCTTGCACCTGTAACCCTTGGAATTTCGAATGCTGGCTAAGGCTCTTGCTACCACCATAGTGCCTTTTTTAAGCAGGGCTCAAAAGACAAACCCACCTCCATAGACATTACAGGTTAAATGAAACTAAGGGTAATGCTGTTCAACACCAGATGTGTTACCCTCATATTGCGGCCACTCAAGACTCTCCTCAGTATGGAGGATAGCGATATCTGTGCACTAACAGATGCCTGATTCAGGCTCACTTATGCACACCAGCACTACCAGGTTATGTTTCATACCATGCTTTCTGACCACAAGACTTGGAACAGACAACGCAACTAAGGGGAGAATCCATAAACATCACAGATACACACACCTCTGGGTTAGTAGCACTGCAAAAAGCATCACAGACCATACATATACAACTACCATTGTGCAAAACTGCCTTTCAGTTTGTTGCCTGCTACAGATCACCCTCCCAAACTCAGGAACCACACTCGGCTTTCATGGGAACTATGGAAAATATGAAGTTCTCCACAAACACCATTATATTGGGTGACTTCAAATACACAGATATTGACTGGGGGTACTACTCAAGCCCTAACACCCTCGCCCAACCGTCACTATAATTTGTAGACTCATATGCTATGGCACAACCATTTAGCACAGCCACAAGGGGGAATACATATTGGACCTGATCATCACCAACATGGAGACTCTTATGTTCCACACCAGCGATATACCCCTCATTGGTAAGGTCAGAACATACATGTATCTCACTGGACATACATATACCCTCCACACACCCATCCTGGGTAATTTTGGTGAACCTCTCATGAGCCAACGTCTCACTTCACCAAAGCTAGGCAGTATCCTTCAGAGACCCTGAGTCAGTGGCAAATATGGCTCAGACTGCTGAATCCCTTACATACACATTCTATGGACACCTAGTGGACTGCATGGATTGTGCTATCCCAAATAACAACAGGACTCACTCCTCCAATGGCTGGGGACCTGTCTGGTAGACCCCAGCCATTAATAAGCTGTACAACATCAAGAGGAAGCTACTACATGATAGAGCACAATCACAGACGGGGAAGACATCTGTGATCTGTACTAGCAGACAGCTACGATCACTCATGAACTTTTCTAAGGGCCGCTTCTACCGGACAATTGCGCCAGACACGTAGGACTATCACACGGCCTTCTTCAGTTATGTCAGGAACCTGGGTGGACACTCACTGATATGTTGTGAGTTACTGCATACTGACTAAACTTACCCTGAACTGACTGGCATTGCCAATATCCTGGCAAACAGGTTCAGTGCAGATGTCTCCCCCCCATCCCCCCTAAGGAGCAACTATCCATCCCAACAGAGTGTAACCTCCCTGACATCACACAGTAACAGGTGAGTGCTGCCCTCCCCAAAGCGTACATCACAGCATCAATGGGACCAGACGGTGTCCCGGCCTGCATCTTACATGAGCTTCATGACAGACGTAACCCCCACATTACATCACTGTTCAATATCGGAGTTACTACAGGATATGTACTCAAGGAATGGCATACAGCGACAGTGGTCCCACTCCACAGAGTTGGTGCCACAATGGACCACAGACAATATTGCCCTATAAGCCTAACTAGCCTGTTCTGCAAAGCTATGGAGCGTATTATCATGGGACTCATACACATAGACGTCGGGAACCTACAGACACTGTGTCCTACACATTTCAGCATTGTTGTAGGAAGATCTTGCCTCTTGAACCTGTTTGTACTCTTTAAATGGTTAACAGGTCCATAGACATAGGGACGGTTGTCCACACAGCCTACCTGAACCTTGCAAAACCCTTCTACACAATAACCCACTGGGCCATTATGCATAGGCTCACCAGCGTCGATATGGACACATATCTCACACGATGGGTTGCTACCTGGATCAGGGATAGCACCCACATGGTCAGAATTGCAGGTACCATGTCTGGCTATACACCAGTTACACGTGGCATCCCACATGGCTCGGTCCTGGGACCTCTCTTGTTCAGTATAGATTTGTCTGACATACAGGCTACCACAGGGGGAATATGGCTGACCATGTTCGCACTTGACTGCAAACTGGGTGCCATAATCAACTCTCCAGCTGCCACATGCATACTCAAACAGGGTTTCACAGAGATGGATGACTGGTGCCTGAGCCATGGCCTACAGCTAAATGCCATTAGTTGCATAGTCATCCCCTTTGGAAATAACAACATGCCCACACATTACCACATAGGTAGTACTCCATTACATATGGTAGGAGTTGTTAGGGGTTTGGGGACATGACTTGTTCGTACTATCGCCTTTGACAATCATGTTACCAAAGTGGTTGGACAGACCTTCTATATAGGCCACCTTATCCCATATGGTTTCACATCTAGATCGAGTGAGGTCATTGTGCCCCTATACTCATCACAACCATGCTTGGTTACAATGCCACATTTGGGGTGTACCTTACCCGACACCTGCAGCAACTGTACTGGCCACAGAAGTTCCTCACCAAGCAGATCTAGGGACTCACACGGATGCCCTGCACAGTTCAGATGCAGTAACTCCAGCTCTACTCAGTCGCGTACCACCTACTCGGATATGGTGTGTGCCTGTTGTTTACAGATATACCCAACCCAGAATTACTGGACATGCTCCACCTCAGGATATCCGACTCCCTTGGAGCTACACACTCCAGGGACATATACCTCAGCACAGATGTTAATAGGACATGCTGGAGGGACAGATTCTTATCCCAGAAGCTCCACTCACTCCGGATTGTAATCCCAGTTTCACATAGGCAGAGCCACCCACTGACCACCTACAGGAGACATCTTGACAACTGTATGGGTGATCGTATGTTTACCCCTGGGATATCTTCTGTGTCCCTGCTAGACAGAGGCACACTAGCCTAAACGTACATGGGCTATCTTGTGTGACCTACTATTCACACGCACAGTGTAGTAATCTGACAGGGTTGCAAATGCCAAACACACTCTGGCTAGGCTTGTACATGCCCTAGGGCAGATAGCATAGTATCGACCTCTGAACCTATGCTAATGTTCGGGATGCACAATGTTTATTGATGATACTGTTTGCAGGTCTTTATCGTCTTTGCTTTACCAGTTTCTATGAACAACTTAGGTATCTGCAGAACATGTTCCACTATATTATATATGTGTCTGTTGTCATATAACTGTGTGCACAGGGCAGATTGATGGATAGTGAGAGGTTCCTGGGTTAATACATGCAACTGCCAGATATGTGTGGCCCACTGCTGTACTCAGACATGGCCTAAGTGTGTGAGCATGCCCAGTTCAGGCTTTCCTTGTTTTGCTGTCTGACATATGTCTCATTTATTCAAGTGTGTGAGCATGCCCAGTGTGACCTTTCAGTATGTTGCTATCTGAGGTCCACTACATTTGTTGATGTGTGTGAACATATCCAATATTAACATTTATACTGTGTGTGTTGGAAGTCAGGTTCTGTTCTTAGTGCAGGACTCACCTTTGTGTCATAACTCGACAGGGATTATGCTGTGCCTGCAGGGTTTCCATGAGATACTTTGCATAAACTTATCAACATTCCTTCATACAGGCTGACCACTGCAATACTGTCATGGTTTAGTGGTTCAGTATTTTAACTATAGTGCACAGTATCCTGGGTTTGAGGCCCATCACTGCTTTATATTGTCATACTAAGCAGACCAGACTGCTTAAGTGCCAGTTAAGCAAATATGAGCATGTTGGCTTTTGTTCAGCTATGCCCTACTTAGACCAGGCTTGTCTGATATTACTCAATATTCACCAACATTGCTGGACATTGCCCAATATTACTCAACATTGACCACAGTTGTGCTAGTTGGTGTGTGCGATTTTGTTTGCATATACTACATGGTGGTAGATGCTGTTTAGCACTGCTTTATATTGCTTAACACATGGCAATCATGCCTCAGGTGGTGCTGCAGGGCTGCCTATGTCGGATGCACATACTACACTCCCTGTACATGTTTGAAAGCAGGTAGTGTCAATTTAGGCATCCCTTTTACTATATGTGCAAGTCAGAGAGAGGTATCATTTCCGGAGTTCCTACTGAGCCAGTGTATGTGCTATGCATTGCGTCTTTGCCAAGGCCAAAGCATACTGGGCATGCCTCCTTCTGCCTACTGGGGCAGGCTCAGGTTGTTCCTCCTCTGAGTCACGCTCTGCCTGTGATGGCCTTGGGAATGGTGGGGGGCTGTTTGGCTGTTTTTGCAGGATCATATTATGTAGCATAGCACATACCATGACAATTTGGGTACATGTAGTTGGTGAGTACTGCAAGGCTCCACCAGATGTGTCTAGGCACCGGAACCGTGACTTGAGCAGCCCAAACACACGCTCGATTACATTACGTGTTTGTGCGTGTGCCTCATTATGGTGTTCCTGTTCAGGTGTGTGTGCATTTCTGATGGGTGTCATCAGCCACGGCTCCAGTGCATAGCCAGCATCCCCGACTAGGTGACCATGTGGGATGTTCCCATTGGCAAATGCCTGGTACAGCTGCGTCAGATGCCAGATATGGGAATCCTGGTAGCTTCCAGGGCAGCCAGCACACACATTCAGTATTATGCCCTGGGCATCACACACGACCTGGCAGTTGATGGAGGGGAAGTCCTTGTGGTTGAAGTAGACCCTACCCCGCTTGCCGGCTGGTGCTTTGATGCATATGTGCGTGCAGTCTATTGCACCCACTACCTCAGGGTATTCTGCTATTTGCTGGAAGAGACGCATATTGCTGGCCAATACCTCACGGGAATTGGGGAAATATACATGATCACCTATATGTGCTGACATGGCATCCAGGAACTGGTGCAGTACCCTGGATGCTGATGCCTGTGATATCCCCATCATATTACCGGTTGGTCTCTGGAAGGTACCTGCTGCTAATATTCTTAGGCCAACACATACCTTGGTTTCCAATGGGATGGGTTCCCATCTGTTGGTTCTGTGTGTGAGGCGTGGCCTGCACAGCTCAACAATTTGCTGCATGAGGTCTCTGTCCACTCTATAGCACTCCACTATCTCCAGCTCATGTAGCCCCTGGTAGGTTACCCTGGGCCTGTACACTCTTCTCCGTCTCCTCACTGTGGGTTGTCCAGCAGCATTTCCATTGTCACCACCCTCAGCATGTTGCATATGTCTCCTTATAACAGCAATGGCAGCCCCTAACATTTCTTTGCCTCAGTAAAGCTTTTTCAGTTTTCACTTCTATTAGCTTACTGCAGTGTCTGTTGTGAGAAACATAATGGACTGTTGTTTGCAGAGTTTTAAGTGCTAGGCTGGGCTGGGCTAGTGTACTGCCTGTGTAATTGCCTGATTCTGATTGTTTTCACCTGCTAGCTCTGCTTGTACTCCCTGGTAGCTTCCTACTATTTGTTGTGCTTCCTTTTTCCTTTCTGTTTCCTCGGGGGGGGGGGGCAGCGCCATGCACACAAGCGCAAACACGCTCACAGCAGCTCACATGCGCGCACACATGCTTACATGGACTAAAACTTGCTTATTCGGGTTAAAAAGCACTCACTGGTTTTTAGAGCGCAGCCCGTTTGCGCGGTGCTGCGCTATGCTTAAACATCGGAAATCGGAGAAAAAAATTATTATTTTTTCCATATTGCATCGGGAAACATTGCCAATGGCTGTATATTTGGCCATTGGCATGCTTCCTGCACTGGATGCAACCTTTATTTGGAGCTGTCACGGCTCCATTTTGCTATTTGCAGAACGGTACTCAGTTGTCAACTGAGTACATTTCTGCAAATAACACTGCTCTTACTCGAACAGGTTTGGGTTTCCTGAATCGCAAATCTACCTCATTTGCATGCCTTTTGCCTGCAATTGAGGTAATTTGCATATCCCAGCCCTGTCCGTGTAAGAGCCGTTTTAGGAGCTCTCTTGCACGCCCCTGCAGGCTGTTCCTGGATCGCTCGTCGGACATGATGGCTGCATGGAGTCTTACTCTACTCTTAGACTCCATGCAAGCCATCGTGAATCTGGCCCAATGTCTAGATTGTACAGACTCAGGATATGACAATTTGTGAAAGTTTAGCAAAAATATAATTGTGTCTGTACAAAGTAAAACATACAATAACATTTATGGAAAGACTATGAATATAGTATTACCACAGTTAACAATACTTCCTACTTATAGCATTGCTATTTTTACATTTTAATATCTTTCCTTGTTCACAAAATATTTACATTTCTTTTTCAGTTTATTTTTCCAGAAAATGCTGTGTAATGCAAGGATGTGTGTATCTTGCTAGACGTATTACATTTTTACACTGCAGAAATGTTAATGAGTTATGTATTCCGGATATACTTACAGTTACAACAGATAAGTTAATTGGGAGAATGTGGTATCAGAGCACAACTCATTTCTAGCAGCGACTAAGTTATCATTGATAACTATACTACCCACAGACAGAAACAGTTTTGTAAAGTAATTGCAACATGCCAAAGTGGAGAATAGATCATGCATTCATTTGTGGTCTTTCTTCAGCATACGGAACATGTGCTGATGTGGCCACTGGCTAAGTCAGTAGTACCTGACATTGTTTTATTTTGTAGAATAGATACAGAAGCAGTTAGACATTTTGTATTCAAACAAGAGCTGCTGCATGTCAGCAAAAACTACTGCCATGTATTTAGGAACCAAGAGAGAAGTACATCAACAGTCACGATTCAGTTTTTTTCAGAAAGGCCTTAAACACGGAGAAGGTTCAGTCTCGTGGGTACGTTATAGCGGATTAGAGCAACACAAAAGTCGAGGATAATTTCCAATACATCAGATATGTATGACAACTGCTGGAGTAGAGAGGGCTAATTCAGCCATAAAACTGATAGATTCTGAACTTTGGAATACAGTGGGACAAGAGCACATCAGGAGTTTAGTGTTGCTGTTCATGCACAGAAACATCCCGATAGACTATTCTTCAGTAATCAAATTATTTGCGGAAAGACACCCAAGAAGAATGTTACTTATTAATTCACGTAATTAACATTTGAACTTTACTATGAGTGAAAGTTTGTGACATATACTACAGTACAGCATGGCAAAGTAGAGGACATTGTGAAATGCTTAGTGTTGCACTCACAAAGCAATGAGACAGGCTTGCTCTACATTCACGGTACAATCTAGTGACCAAACATAAATTTACTGTGGCAAAAAAGAGAATCCTAACATCAGGAGTAAGGTTTACAATGAAAATACATTTTCTATTCATGTTTTTCTGTGCACGCATAAAAGATAAAGCAAGTGTACTGTGGAATTTGTTTGACATACTTCAGAAGCTTCCAATGACACCAAAAAGTATATTGAACATTTTAACAGTTTTTTCTGGTCAGAGTAGGAAGATATACTGGAAATTTAGAAAAGTATCTCTGAACTTTCCAAGGCAGCAGTGCAGACAACAGCCAAGTACTTGATCAGCCTTCAACACAGACCTGAGCAAAATCTGTTGAGGCCCAAAAAATTAAAACAATCACCACAAGTAACTTACTTGCTTTGCTATACCACACTGAAATACAATACACTACTGATGAAAAGTCAGAATAGGAGATGCTATAGGTACTTACTAGACAACATATGAGATGAAAGCAGTCAGAGAATCAGGTATAATGATGGCAGAGAGAACTCTAAATAAATGCAATTCCGTAGATGAAGATTGAGCACTACCATCACAGAAGTCATCCACTCCACAGGCAATTTAAAGAGTCAGAGAAATAGTGAAATCAGTCAGAGCACTACCATCATCGATATTATTTACTCCACAGGCAACATAGAAAGGCAAACAAGTATCATCAGTGAAGTCAAGCAGCGTACTACCATCACAGAAGATATCTACTCCACAAACAACATAAAATGCCAAAAAAGAAGCATAAGTCAGTCAGATTACTACCATCACAAGACTCATCTACTCCACAGGTAATATAGGAACTCACAGATGTACCAGTAGTCAGTTAGAGTACTACCATCATAGGGGTCATCTGCTCCACATGCAGCATAAAAAGTCATAGAATTACCATCAGAAAAGTCAAAGTGCTACCATCACAGAACTCATCTACTCCACAAGCAACATATAAAGTCAAAGAAGTCGCACTAGTTACAGTACTCCATCCATCCTCCACCCCTTTTCCCATTTTGCACATGGAATCAGGGTGTCACTTCAGCAGTGACAATAATCATGAGCCAAGGTTTACACCACAAGGTGGCTAGTCCTGCCACAGTAGTTAATTTGTACCAATCACTCACATGCACTCTCACCTACAACCAATTTAGAGTGTCCAGGCCACCTATTGCATGTCTTTGGAATGTGGGAGGAAACTGGAACATCTGGAGGAAACCCACTTGACCACAAGGAGAACATGTAGACTCCACACAGAAGGCACCCCATTTGAGAATCGAACCAGAAAACCTCTTGCTGTTAGGCAACAACACTAACTGCGGCCACCTTAGTTAGAGTACTATCATCACAGAAGTCATCTACTCCACAGGCAACATAGAAATTCAGAGAAGTACTGTCATTGAAGTCAGTCATGGCAGTTCAATCAGCATGAAGCATCCAATTCAAATCGGTGACACTAATTGTTCAGTGAAGGATTTTAGTGAATAAATCACATGTACCAGTATTACAGAAAAGTAGAAAGGTGTTGTACATCATTGGAAACCACACACTTTCTACTTTTCATTCAAGGTGTTCACAGAAAAGTGAAGCGAATCTGAAAGTTCACTATGGCAATGTCAGCACTTACTGGAACACCAGTTGAATTATGTGATATATTAAGTCAAAGAGGATGGTATATGCTTTAGACTATGCATTGTTTTCAACACCAGCAAAAGAATGGACAAACACAGATGTTTGCACCTTTTGTGGGAAAAAAAAAAAGATATTACATTCACTGTAGGTGATTCAAATGCTAATGTTATAAAACTACAGTTGGAATATCAGACAGGTTTGGCATCAGTGTATAAAATGCAGTGGTCATAAGATTGTTATTTTTCTGCCAAGGTAATTCAGAAGTCATAGCAAACACCCATCTTGCAACAGCCTAATAGATGGCTTTACAAATGGATTATCCAATATCATGAGATGGACATTGACACGGATATTGTCACTCTTATTGTGGTAATCAGTGATGAAAGAGTTCTATACAGTCAGCAAAATCAAGATCCAGAGCTAACTGGCTAAGACCATCATATTCTTACTGTAAAGTCTGAACCTACAGAAAATGAGAAAAGTGGCAAGTGACTAGGCCAGCGAGGTTTGAGCTAAGCAATATTACAAATGAACATTTACTGGAAGTGAAGAATAAATATAAGGGATTAGGCATGATGTACAGAGTACATCAACTATGGAAAGAAGTTTGAGATTTTAACCAGGTAGCGGCAAAAATAATTCTGACTAGAAGGAAGATTAGGAAGGCAAAATGACTGTCTGTGAAGGCTTTAGAAGTGGCTGAGTAAAGAAGAATATCTAAAGACAATGAGGATCTTGTACATTATGTAAAACTTTAATACAGAGTTCCACAGATAATAACAAGGAGGCATGTATAAATAGCAATGCAAAGAACTGGAAGAAGGCAATAAAATGTGAACATGTGTTCAAGAATGTGTTATATTAAGGGAAACTTCCAGGTAACAATAGACATGACTAAAGGCAAAAAAAAAATGGGAGAAAGCCTGACACAAACACTAGAGAAAACATCACAGAATTCAGTCAGGGTAGTACCTCCACAGAAGTCAGTTGCTCAAAAGAGAACATATTAAGTTAACAAGGATACCAACACCACTAACATGTACAATGATGTGTTTTCTAAATAGATCTAAATATCCTGAAGAGTGAAGATAAATGGACAATAGAAAGCATTGCTAATTAGGCTGAACCATCAGCCGAATTGTTGAAAACAGGATAGTAGTTATTGTATTAGAAAATGTCACTTTATATTCAAGTCCCAGAAATAGGCATTGCTACAGACTGTTACAATTATTAATCACATTTGTAGAAAGTATTGCATTCCCCAAATCAGGAGAACTATTTCCACAACACTGAACCTGGGGTGACTGCAATCCAAGCTGAGAGCATGTTCGACATGACAGAAGTTCAGTGTCAAAGAAGACGTGTTGAGAGAGAAAATTATTCAAATTCAGATGAACATGAAATTGGAAAACATTGAAGTCAAAGAAAACAATTTCAAGTTCCAGCGGACGTTGACTTGAGAAAGAAGATGACCAACACTGGCATTTTTGAACTCCTGGAAACAAGCATTGCCTTCCCTACTACACCCACTCTAGAATGTGTTGAAAGGAGAGAGAAGGTACAGTAGGATTTTTATTATTAAAAGACTTCTAAAGGAAAATGTATTGCACTTACAACCACTGAAAGAACAGTAAACTATCCAAAAACATTATGGTCTTCTTAGGAAAGTTTTACAAGTTTAATTATTTGGTACAGCCATTAAATGAAGCTTTTGCTAATTTATCCAAACATCTCTGTCGGCGGTATATATTTTATGTTGAGTAACAGTAAAGTAGAATTTGACTTACAATCCTTTCTAAAATGGAACAGTGGTTACAGTATTTTATAGACTGCACATGACTAAACTGAGTATTTGCTTTTTATGATTTTTACATATCTACTTTCTTACTTGCTATGTTACCTTTACTTAACTGAACTTCACTGTTTCCACATAAATCATTATTCAATTTAAAAAAAAATACTTAAATATTTCACTGTGGCTGTTTTCCTTTCAGTGGGATTCTTTTCTAGTTATAACAGTGCATATGCCCACTATGCCATGGAAGGTGAATGTGATGGTATGGGCAACCAACCATCTTTTCCAGGCATGCATTGAAAATACCTGTACATGTGTTGTGTGCTGCACAGGAATTACCTGTTTCTACTACCACATCCACAGCAAGATCATGTGCAACTGAATGTAAATGGCAGTCTTTCCACACATGATGTCAGAGCTTCCTAACGTGATCTTTCCACAGCCACCAAACCCAGTGTTCTAGTGTCCCACATTCTCATTTCCACCTCTGTAAACAACTAACCAGACTGAGCCCCCCCTTTGCAAAATCCTGAATCCGCCACTGACTACCTACAGCAGTCATTATAGGTTCATAGGTAAGTTATAGGCTAGCTGTCTGTGTGGGCCATTTTAAGCATAGCCATATTACCTGTTTGTGCTCAAAATAGCCTATCCCATTTGATTATAGATTGGCCTTACCCATCCCATGATCAACAATTATATATTACCCCTAATAAGAATAACTAGGATCATACCATAGATAATTTGAGAGAACCCATGATGGGATAAAGCATTCAGGAGCTGCCTCTGTCCATTAGTAGTACAGGAGGCAGTTCTGGTGTATATTTTCCATTTCCTATCCATATATCTAAGTTGCACTTGAATATGGACAGGGTTGAACTTTGTGTTATGTGGATGGTGAGTCTGTTCAACAGCTTCACTATTCTCTATGAGATATACCTGTCCCTCCAAACTCTCCTACTGATGTTGCAGAAGAGGTTTAGATAGCTAGAGTGAGTATTTCTGTTGCCATTTGACTTGCTGATGTGCATAAATCCATCAGTAAGGGGTCAGAGAATGGCCTGTATGCCAAACACTGGTCACCTCTTAACAGTCTGTAGGATACCATGTATAGTGACAGGGCTTTGAGCTGATCCAATTAGAACATGTTGTTTAGCTCTTCTGTCCTTTTAGTAAGGTATCGCTGTAGGCATTCTAGTTGTTTCATGTGTTTGGACAGATTCATGCCAGAGGGGGCATATATTCAATGACTGGTCTACTGAGGGCTGAGTAAAGGGGGGACAATGACATCCTAGATCTAGACACAATCCCTTTGTTTATAAGCTGTGCAATATAGAAGGAGTTTCTTACAACAATAGACACATGTTGGTCAAAAGTTAGGTCACTGTCCACATAAGTTCCAGCTCTTAGGGGCATATTGCCATTGTGGTGGTTCCTTGGGGTAGATGATTTCCCAAAGGATACAATAATGCATTTTTTGCATATAGTTTCAGTCCATAATTTGGCACCAGTTATTTATTTGAGGCAAACCTTGTTGTAGGCTGGCTAAGTCATTTGGGGATTCAATGAGTGCTCCTAGCTTGCAGTCGTCTGCAAACTTAGTCATCCAGAGCCCTTTGGTATGGGCTTTTACTTCAGAAAAGTAGATGACCTCACTGAATATTTCTGTGTTAACCAGAAATATCCTTGTATATACAACTGATGTTATTTTATGTTTTTTGCTGTTATTTTATCTGTGTGTCATGGAGCTTATCTCCCCGGGCCTCTACTAAAAATGGACATATATCCAGTTAGACTAGCCCGGTCAACAAATGTAAAATAAAAAATAATAAAATAAAAAAATAATAATAAAATGACAAACAGGGGAGGTCCCTGGACAGAACTCTGGGGGACTTCACTGGTGACTGGCCTCTTTGTAACTTCCCTTATTTTGATTATCTGCATCCTATCTGTGAGCCAGTTGGCAATCCAGTGGCTGATATAGGATGACATGATACACCTTAATCCTTACCTTCATCAGCTAGCTTGTTGCTGGCACAGGTAACACTACTGGGAATGTTACATCCAACTTTGTGTTCTAGAATTTCTCTGCAACCTGATACTGCTTGCTGTCACTTCAACTGTGTCCTTTGACAGCTCATGATGCCTACGTGCACCCCAATATGTCTTCAGTTCTCCTTCTTGGTGACCACTTTGGCCTTCACCTCCTATGTCTTACCAAGTCTAAGCCCCAATACATATGTCACAGTAACATGGTCTGTCCTGTTTCCCTTGCAATTAGTATTAAAAGCATTTATGATCAAGTCTCCAATCACTGGAACATTAGTGTCATCACATGGCTTTTTTCTTTTCCATTTCCTGTCATGTCACTACCTCTGAAATGTATAATTTTCCCACCCTATTGAAGCCTCAGCAGTCCTCACTGTCTGTGTTGGCTGTGTCCCTCTTCGTGCTGTACCTTATCCCTTTTCCATTTCTCCTCCATGCTTTCTACAAGTCCAGTCCATTGTTCAGTCCTTTTAGCCCTCAGTTCCTCTCATCCCATCGAGTACCTGTCCATACCAAATTTCCACCCGCATGACCACTTCTGGATCTGTCTCACCTATTTCATTTGGCACTGTTGCCTTCACTAATCCTTCCACATTAACTTCTTTCCTGTTGTCCTTTGCTGTCCCAGTTTTCTCTACCTCTCTGACAGCTTTTGCCCATGTCCTACTGTTGCATCCTCATCTCTAGATAATGTCTGCCCTTTCTCCTCACACTAACCAATATACTCCCACACTCTACAATGAAGTGCACCAGTTCTCCTTTAGACTCCATATTCTCTGCCACCCCAAAGGTCTTTGAGCCAAACCTTTGCTCCACAGACCATGTCTTCTACCTAACTCTACTGCCATATTTGTTGCATCCTTTATAGCCCATCTATGTTTTTTATTTTTAGAATAAGTCTAAATATTAATTGATTATGTTGATCATAACAAAATTCAAGTAGGGCTATCATGCTGGCGAACGTAGACACTTAGTACTCTCTATCTGTGGTTACATTCTATGTAGTTAACACAGATCATTATCTGATTGTCTATAATGAAATTCAGTTCGAAATAATTCTTCTTTCCTTGATTTTAACAACAGAAACTATAATTTAATAAATATCATTAAGAAAACAGACTATACTATCTTCATTGACTCAATTAAATCTGCTATGGGCAGTCCGTGAGTTCTGTAATAGTACTAACTTCTGGGTTTGTGAACATTCTAGAAAGACACATATATAGTGCTAAATGCGATAGAACTTTTTGGTGGAAGCATAAAGTTAATAAGACACAAAAAAGAGGTACTTCTCAGCCTCCAAAATCACCCTAGTCATATAAAAACAACTCTATGTTAAATAAAGCTTACTGGCTTCTTACTTTTCTTATCGAACCTTTCACTTTCAAGGGTAAACTCACCTTTATCTTAAAATTGAAAGCAATAAGGCATTATTTAATGAGATCAGAAAACTGAAAGGGTAAATTGTGATTGTTATAGTGTAGGTCAATTTGTCCAGAACCAATTCATCAAATGGCAGATGCATTGAGTTGGGCACCTCTGAAAATTACATCTGTAAAAGCTGTGTAATGACAAAACATTGTATGGGACTTCATCCCTACTCCTTCAACTAATATAACCATCTTCCATGGTTGCACAATTTCTGCTGAAGGGGTGAAAGTCAACCAGTGTGACATTTAAAGATTTGGCTTTCAGCTAAGTGTCCACGCTCATCTGGAAAATATTATCAATTAACAATGAAGTGATCACTTGCAGAAACATTTATACAAATATCACAATAAAGCAATATGTTAGCATGGTCCAGAGATAAGGGAAGCACATCTTGTATAAGAACAGATATGATAATTGCTACCACTAATAAAATTAAAAACTGAAGTTTCATGGTACCAGAAGATATACATGGCAGATACAGAATCAAAGAAAACCAAACTAAAACTCTCTATCATATTAACTAAAATGCTTACATGAGGATATTTTCCTGACTAATGGCAGCAAGCTGCAGTGGTACCAGTTTAAAAACAGGAGGGAGGTTGCTCAATGCAAAATGATGGAGTTGTAATGGAGCTTATCCAAAATGGCATAGTGAACCTACTTCTGTTAGATATGGAGCTTTAGATGAAAGGCTGGCACTGCATATTACCCGTCTTGTTCTTGTTAAGGCATTAAAAATATTGCACAGAATGGAATAACTGCTATATTAATCTATTTGTTATTCAATGGATAATACACTAGTTAAGCAACAGCATGCAGCAGGTCAGAGTAGGAGTTTACTGTACAACATAGTGAGGATTACTATGGGGTCATGCAGAGAACTCTACTGAGTTGGTAATACAAATGTGGGAAATGGATAACTATATATACTGAAAGATGCAAAATCGATTACTGCTTTATTAAAAGATGCCAAAATTCTCCAGCAAGGTCTACAAAAGAAACTGATGCAGAAGTGGTGACCCCACCTTTAATGTCAGTAAATGTAATATCATGAAAGATGGCAAAACAGACATAACTTATGATTACAAGGAAAATATTGAAATTATAATAAAGGACATCATAACTAAAGATATAAGGGCAATAGCAGATAACAACTTAAACTTTGAAAAGCATAGTATTTATACAATCTACCTCTAAAGGCCATTTGTAGTCACTCTAGGAAGATCATTGTGCTAGTTTATGTCTCACTTATCCAACTCCCTTTTTCTCCCTTCTTGCACATCATTGTTACTGGCCTGGCCCTCGTGCCCTGTCTGCACTGGGTGTTCCATTTACTCCATGCCCCCACAGACTTACTCCAGCAATTGTTGTGGCCAATCAAAGACCAAAAGCAATGGGGTTCGGCATGTCAGAGCATCTGTCTTACTCTGTTTCTCCCTCCTCCTCCTCTTTGTAGCTTTGTGGTATGGCCCAAGTTGGGAATGTGGGGTTTCACCCTACCTTTGCAGCAGCTCAGCCAGGCCCAACACTACCTATTTAGACCACACCTCTTCTGGTGACATCCCAAGCCTCCACTAGGGGTCATCATCGAGAAATGCCCATGTACCACCCACCCACTGGGATGGGCATGCCCATCCCTCCCTGCCACTCCATCAGTCAGCCAAAATGCTAATGGAACCCTGGTCACTTGAGATGTAGTCAGGGCATTATCCCTCTATGCCACTGGAGTGGCCACTTATCCAACCACTTATTGAACAGACCATTGCATTTCATAGCTCATTAACAGTTCATGACCTTAGTCCTCTGCAAAACCTGCTGTCGAAACTAAAAACAATTTCCCCATACTTTTTTATGTTTAAACATTATGCCTCCAATACAAATCATTCTGATCGATATGTATATATATATATATATATATATATATATATATATATATATATATGTATAATCATAGAGTCATGCTAGGATTTTGATGAAATCCATATCCATCCACCAGATATTAGTTGCTGAGTATGTAAACAGAAAGCCATAACCAGGTCATGTATGGGTCCTTTGGCTGATAACAGCATTTTGGGATGTGGGATCAAATTAGTGAGCATGTAAGCGGTTCCTAGGAGACTTTGCAGAAACTTAATTTTCACTTAAAAAAAAATAAAACAATAATTTTCCATACTTTTTACATTTAAAAGCCCCTTTACTTTGCATCTTTAAACTTTGGAGTTCAAAAGTCAAATTTATCTTTTATGAAGTAATTTAAAAACTGTACATGGGGCCGCTCTTGTTTGGCATCGACTTCTCTGAAGTACAGGCCAACACTAATGGACTCTGGCTAACAAAGTTCGCAGATGACTGCAAACTGGGAGCCATTATTGAATCCCCTAATGATGTGGATACTTTACAAAAGGGCCTTACAGAAACAGATGCTTGGTGCCAGAGCCATGGGCTCAAGCTCAATGTCAAGAAATGCATAGTTATCCCCTTTGGGAAAAAAAACATGCACCCATGAATTACCACATAGGTGGCAGTACACTAAACACTGAAAGTGTGATAAGAGACTTAGGGACACAGGTGGACAGTGGTTTCACCTTCAATAACCACATCACCACAACAGTAAGGAAATTCTTCTATGTGGCACACCTCATCACTAAGGGCTTTTCATCCAGAAAAAAGGAGGTCATTGTCCCACTGTACTCATCCCTCATTAGACCCATTATAAAATACAATGCCCCATTTGGTATGTACCACTCAAGATATCTGCAACAACTGGAAAGGCCGCAGAAATACCTCACTAAAAGAATCACAGGCCTAAAGCAGATGCCCTATGCTGACCGCCTTAAAAAACTCCAGCTATACTCTGTCTCATATTGTCGACTCAGAGGCAATCTCTGCTTAACATACAAGGCCATGTCAAACCCAGAGCTGTTGGACATGCTACACTTAAGGAAACCCCAATTCCTCAGAGCCACATGCTCCAGGGATCTAACCCTTGTCATCACAATAAACAAAATATGCTGGAGGGATAGGTTCCTGACCCAGAGACTCCCCAGACTCTGGAATAGACATGTCAAGCAGAGCGCATCCTTGGTCCTCTTCAAAAGGAACCTTGATGATTGGATGGGAGAAAGGAAATTCACCCGGGGATCACGTCAGTCACCCTGCTAGATAGGGGTCCAGGGAAGTAAATACTGTGGGAAGAAATAGACAGGGAATTGTTATGGCTAGGCTTGTATAGGCCTTAGGGCCGATAGCCTAGTACCAACCTATGAACCTATGAACATATAACTTATAATGAAACCAAAAACAGGTGAAACAGCCAGTACAGCTTACTTTAAAGTGCGGTTTCCTGACAAATTGGGGATTGCAGTCATTTAGTGCTGCTGACAGACGTTTGAGTTTCAGAGTCTGCATTCTTCAGAAAATGCATGTTAATGCAACCTGTTATTCTAGCAACTTTTTAAGTATAGAAGAGGATATTTAAAATCTGTCATTGATTCATGAGTTAAGAGGTTGAGAGTTATAAATATCTGGTAACCAGTCAGGAATAATTAAAACAATTTACTTCACACTACTACTAGATTGTTCTCTTGTAGATTATATGGGTTCGACCACTACATTCCTGGAATTTACATTTGAGTACTCTCTCATGGAGGTGAATTACCTTGATATTACTATTAATAAGAATATTTTGAATGAGATTTCCACCTCTTTATATAGAAAACCTTGTTGGGGGAACGGCATACTCCATTATGAGAGTATGCATCCAAGATATATTTTTCCCAACGTGGTAAAAAATCAAATGTCGAGAGTAACTAGACTTTGCAATAGTGGTGAAAAGGAGAATTGTCTTTTGGATTTTCAGGCTAAATGTTTTTTGGATAGGGGATATCCATCTCGGCTAGTTATGGATTATAGAAATAATACTACCCCTATTCGTGGAGCAGCATTTAAGAATGGGTTTTTCGGTAGGCACCCTGGTAATACTAGAACTAAGGTCCACTATGATATTAAATATACGAATGATGTAAGATACATTAAGGATATTATTTTTAGGAACTGGAAGTTACTTAGTACTGATAGAGATCTATTGAAAATAGTGGGGGAGAGACCTAGTTTTAGGTATAGCAATTGTTTTAACCTTAAAAGATTGTTGTGCAGGGAGAAGGTAAAAATTGAACCCCTAGATATTAGGACAAGATTTAGGCAGGGAACTTTTCCCTGTAGGAGATGTTGTACTTGTAAGTTTATTTCAACTGTGCAGAGATTTGAGCGTTTAGAGCTGGGGATGATATTTGAACCGAAATTTTATGCCACCTGTGACACAACAAATGTCGTTTATTTGGCCACATGTGAAAATTGCGAGGCCTACTACATGGGAATGACCACACGTAGACTTAAAGATCGCATTTACAACCATGTATACGATATAAGAAAAGCTAATACCAACAATGCTTTGGCCAAACACTGTCAGTTATGTCCGGCTCATGTCTTTAAATTTAGGGTTTTACAGATCCTACATCCTAATAAAAGGGAAGGAGATCTAACAGGGGCCCTTGAATTGAATGAATTAAAGTGGATCTTAAACCTCAGGGCTCATATGGAGCCTGGTTTGAATTCGACTCTTAGTATTAGGCCTGCACTCTTATAAACGATCACTATTTTGTATATTTTATTCAGGTTAATATTCTTATTCCACCCATGGTTGATTCATATATATTTTTTAGATTAGTCATGAAATATTTATGGGGGTTTGCTGGTTGTAGGTAATGTTCTTCCACGCCTCTCCAGTCAGATGTTTTGGCATTATTATTTGGTATGCCTTTTTTCCCCTTTTCTCTTTCCTTTCCTTCCCCCCCCTCCCCCCCCTTCTACCCCCCCTCCTCTTCCCTTTCTCCTCTCCCCTTCCCCCACACACTCTATTCGTTCCTTCTGCTCCCCCCCCCTTTTTCCTTCCCTTTTGGTATACTATAGTTGTCTTTGAATGGATTTTATAATTTATATATAGTGTACATGGAATGATGGGTTTTATATAGACTAATTTATGACAATGTTCTTATTATGATTGGTGTTTAGAATCAGAGCTTTTAATAAAATAATTCTTGTCTTGAGATAAAGTTTTAAAACTGAAAATGATAGTATTGCTTATGTATAGTTATATTATTCCTGACAAAGTTGGATGTAATTGGAACAAGCATTTGTCTCTATATTACTTTAAATGGAAATGATTCTTGATAAGTATATCAATTTGCTTAATTGTTCAATCTATTTGTTAATTAGGGTGTATTTTCTGTATATAAGGATAATGACTAGACCTGTTTAATGTAACCTGATGAAGCGCACTAGTAAAGTGCGTGAAAGCGCTTGTTCTTCTCTCTAATTAAACACATCATTTGTTGGATTTTATATCGTGGTGGTTCCAGTGATTTATCAGCTAACTACTACTAGTGCTTCTGCTGTTTTGCACTGTAGCAGCCCCTTCAGACATCACAGTCTTCCTGCTTCTTGACAATGCTGTCTCATAATTCATGGAATGGTTTGGCAACAGAAAGCCCATGAAATGATTGTTCAAGTGCACAGACCTCCCCATAGGTTGTTCCATACTGGGGCTGCTTGAGTATTTATTTTTGTAAATGCTGCATGGCATTTCTTTACTTAAAAAATAAATAAATGAACAGATAAATGCCATGCAGCAGTGGTAGTCACAACTGTGGGAACCTGTTCCTGTACTGGTCATGGGTCTCCTGGCACTGTGGGCTCTGGGTAGCAGCCTGAATTTCCCCTATTATATGCCACCACTGGGGATGCCCCCACTGCAGCGCTGTATCATCAAGGAACAAGGATGGGCATGGTTAATATTGCCTAGGGTACAGATGCTGCCATGGATGAGGGGAAGAAGGTACACATCACCTACCCTGACCTGGCAAAACCTTTGACACTATTTCCCACTTGGGCATAATAGATAAACTCTCTCAGTTAGGCATCAATCCATATTTTACCAGATGGGTAGCAAACTGGCTCACTAATAGAACCCACCGAGTCAAAATAGGGGAAGCCACCTCAAGCAGTAGACCTGTAACAAGTGGTGTAACCCAGGGTTCAGTCTTGGGGCCTCTCTTATTTGGGATATACTTTTCTGAGGTGCAGGCCAAAACCAGTGAGCTATGGCTGACCAATTTTGCAGATAACTGCAAGCTGGGTTGCTGTCATTAATTCCCCTAGTGATGTGGCCTCAAGCTGAATACCTCAAAATGCATCATCATCCGCTTTGGGGAGAGTGATGTCCCCACAAATTATCCCATTAATAACAATGTCCTAAGCACACAATCAGTAGTGAGGGATTTGGGCATCCAGGTTGATAGCAACCTGATTTTTGACCACCATGTTGCTTCCATTGTACGGAAAGCCTTCTACATGGCCGACCTCATAAGTAAAGGTATCTCATCCAGGGACAAGAAGGTCATAACATCCTTGTATTCTTCCCTTTTAAGGCCCATTATTGAGTACAACACCCCTTTTGGCATGTACCTCGCAAAGCACATGCAGCAGCTGGAGAGACCACAGAGGTTCCTCACATGGAGAATCCAGGGCCTCAAACATCTACTATAAACAGATAGGCTAAAAGCCCTATCTCTCTACTCAGTTTCAAACAGATTCCTCAGAGGTGACCTCTGTCTGGCATACAAGGTGATCACAGACCCGACCTTGATGGGACTGCTGTATATCCACAAGTCATTCTCCACTCGAGTAACTCACACACGTGGCCTCAACCTGAACTGTGACATCAATAGGACTTGTTGGTGGGACAGATTTGTGTCCCAGAGACTCTCCCATTTATGGAATAGACTCCCTCTGCACATCAAGCAGAGTACCTCTTTACCCCTTTTTAAGCGCAATCTGGATAACTGGATGGGAAACAGAAACTATACCCCTGGGATGCCACCCATGTCCCTGCTGGACAGGGGCATCAGTTGCTGACTTGTCTAAACATGGGCTAAACTCTTGGCTAGGCTTATAAGGGCCTCAGGGCCAATAGCCTAGTAACCTCCTATGATCCTATGATATTCTGGTACAACATTATAGATGCATACTTAACCGTATATCATGGAGAGATGGTCCACATGCATTTGGAAAAGGATCTTGTTTTTTTCAATCTGTTTACGAGCTGAAAAACATGAAAGAAATGTAAATTTAGATGAATCATATGTCCTGCAATTGCCCTGGAAGTTATGTATTATAATGCTGTGAAATGCAAGGTTGAGGTGATGCCACTTTCTGGTCATTTTAGTGGTGCCTGCACTGCTCAACTGGGTGGATGATGCTGGTTGTACCAGTCACTGCCCTGGCAAAGCAGGACCAGGCTTCAATCTTATTTTGGGGACCCTCATAAGTGGCTGCCAGCATGTACTATTGGTGGTCTCTATACATTAAGTAAAGATATTATTCAGGCCTCTTTGGAGAACCATCTGAGGGTCCTTCCACACTCAGTGCCCTCAGAAACTAGGAACACTAAACAGGTCAATATTTAGAGGAACATGGGAGTACATTTGCATTGATGCATGTTTCTGCCATCGCATGATGTGCAATAACAGGCATCAAGGCAATGCAACAGGGTGCAATGCCAAATAAATTCATCTCATGTCAAGGTGGTGTTTTCATATGAATAGCATGATTATATGCTTTTTTGTACACTGTAGAACCCACATCATGCTCTGTTACTGCTCTTTAGTGCCTCTAGGTGCCTTGACTAACATGTGCCTGTTAGTGTCAGTGACTTATGCACACAAACACAATGTATGTTAAAGCCTTTTATTCATGTGTCCAGTCATATATAAGCCTTATATTGCTGCCATTGTCCAATTGCATAAAAAGTTTAATTCAGATTCAGATTAGGTTTTGAAGCTAGTGATATATTTGCTGAATGAATAAAAAAGCATAGAATCTGACTGGATTAAGATATTTCAATATTATATAATTTCATTGAACAGAATGACAATAAGTCTGGGCTCTCATTTGAAAACAACTCTATAGATGGGTAGACATAGGCTTTAACTATGAGTCACTGAGTTACAATTCCAAGAGGAAACAATGCCCTGAAATCAACTGGTCAGCAATCAACTTGATGAAAAATTAACTACACACATTATTTGCTGTGGGATACGTCTCTCTGCACCCTCCATATGGCAAGCCCCTCAAACCTATGCCAACTACATGGTTGTACAAACATGAAAAAAGCAGAAATCTCAAAAAAGAAAGGACTTAGTAGTAGCACACACTTAGAAACACTCTGACAGTGATTTTCTCTGGAAAACACTAATAAGGGAGTTCAACTTCTCTGCACTGTGCTCTGCGAGTTGTTCCTTTGTAGAGTCTGTTATTGATGAGTAGTAGAACAGCTTATATACAGATATATCCATAAATACTCTTGCTCTATTGTTGGATGTAGTCTTAAAGATATGAAAAATGTGTATTTTGTAAGACTTGAACATTCATTACTTTCAAATCATGACATATTGGAATACCCGGAACCAGAACAGGTTTCAAACCAGGGGAAACAACTAGAAGCTATTTTGTCTAGTTCTGGAGGCAAATTACTTATTATGAATGGATACAACATTTTTAATTACACAAATGAGAATTTAACAGAGGTTTACTTCTCCCTATTTGATAAGGGGTTCAAATTTGTTCCGGTTAAGAAACCAGATATTTCTAACACACATTGATTTTAAGTTGTATAGTCGAAAACTCAACTTCCAAATTCTTTTTAAGGATAAACGTGAACAAATGAGTGGGTCTTTGAATATGAAGAAAAAGAGTCTTTACAACACCCTCCTGGACCCATTGTTGGCCCACTATGAAAAGATTTGTATGAGAGATATTTTCCATGAACACAAGATCCATAGGAATGAATTTTATAACTTGACTCATGAGGAGATGATGTTACTTAACAACCTTAGAGAAACAAATGAAATAAGTGTTATGAAGCCTGATAAGGGGGAGGGGTGGTATAGTGGGGAGAATGGATTATGTGAATGATATTACGGACATTTTTGTATGATACAGAGAAATATTCTCCTGCTTCTTTAAATGAAATACATATTGCGCACAGGAGATTACAGTTTTTTTTAGAAGACAGTTTATACCAAGGGATAATTAATGAAGATGTCCTGTCCTTCTTAAAAAATTATTTTCCTCTCATTCCCACAGTTTTTGAAATCTCAAAGGTCCACAGAACTGTGAACCATCCCCCTTACAGGCTTATAGTGGCCGGACCAAACAGTTCAGCTTATTCCTTGGGGATATTCGTGGACAGGTTGATTAAGGAGGTGTTAAGTTCGGTCACCCACATCATTAAAGACTCTTGGGATTTTTTAACCAGGATCAAGTCACATTTTTTCCTGTTCTCAGTGATAGACATTGTTGAATTATTTAATTCAATCCCACACGAGGAAGGCCTGCAGTTATTCCATGAAGCCTTAACTGAATATTCAAAATTGAGTAACACAATGATAAATTTTGTTATGGAATTGATGGAGAAGATACTCCACAATCATTTTATTTCCTTTGAGGAGGAATATTTTAAACAGGTAAGGGGTGTGGCAATAGGAACCAGTTGTGCCCCCATTTATGCTAACCTTGTAATGGCTAAGTGGGAGGATAAGTTAATTTTTAACACCATGTTTAAACAGGAATAATTGTTTTACGGGTGATATCTTGATGATATCTTTATTTTATGGAGATGTGATAAACTCATTGTGGATGAATTCATAGAATATATCAATGGGGTATGTTCTTATTTTAAATTCACTCACACTTACAACAGACTAACTATAGATTACTTGGATGTTAATATAACTCGGGACCTTGAGTCAGGGCATTTCTCATCTAGAGGTTTTCGCAAACCCACTTATTCTAACTGTTTTTTGAAGTTTAACAGTCAACACCCATATCATGTCAAGAGGAACCTGGTCAGGGGACAAATGATAAGGGGAGCAAGAATGTACTCAACCGTGGAAAACCTCAAAAGGGAATTAGGGACATTGACACAGATATTTACAGCAAGGGGATACCCCAGCCACTTGGTGCAACAGATGAGTATGGAAGTTTTGGAAGGTTGGGGCCACAAGTTTTTACCTTTGTTGGGTCAGGATTGTATGAATGTTAGAACTAGTCATGGTACCTCTTTGAGTGACTGGGATTTGCCTGACACTCCTGATTTTTTGAATTCCATGTCTTTCCATTTCGGTTGTTTTGGTAATAATGTAAAAGATATTTTGCGTAACAACTGGGTGATCATGGAGTGCAACAATGAACAAGTTCAGGTTTTGGGTTCAGGCCAATCAATAGGAAGATTGACAATGGCAAAAGGCCATCTGGGAGATGCAATTATTGCCCTTATGTGTTGAAAGCAAAAGTAGTTATTTTGGGAGACCCCATTTATAATGTTAGACTAGTAGGGGGTAATTGAAACACAAGTGGTTTAGTGTATTTGAGTGTATGTTCAGGTTGTAAAGCATATTATGTGGGTAAGATGGAAAGGGCTCTGAAGAGAGTCAATGAACACCTATACGCAATTAATACCCAAAATATGAACAATGCCTTATACAAACATTCTCTCACTTGCACATCATTTTCTGTCTTCAAATTTGGCATTTTGGAAGTGGTTGTGAAAAATGTCAGGGGGGGGTAATTGGGCCACCTCAGTAGAGAAAAGTGAGCTTAAATGGCAGCTTAGATTAAATGCTTGCCATCCTCCTGGCCTTAACGACCACTTGTCTTTAAAGCCAATTTTAGTTGAAAAGGCTGCTAAATTGTGAAAAGATTTTTGTGTTATTTTATTTACTATACATATTTCATGAATTGTTAAAAGAGAGATGGTTCCTTTAAATGTACTCATTGATTTAATTGAATGGGTTATTTAATGGTGGTGTTGAAAAGCACTTTCAGACTTGATAAAGTCTGGATGTTTGCAGACGAAAGCGCTTATCTAATGCCTTGTGTATTTTGCTGTGTGATGCATTAAAGCATTTTTTACTCCATGAATATCTTCCATCTGAGTGTTGTTTAAGACATTGCCTTCAAGTGTTTTCAGACTTTGTTGTTCAAATCATGACATAGCTGTATACAACAAACGACAGCTCTACATGACCTTTAACTATATTTCTTGGTCTTTTTTATTTTAACATTATTGGAATTGGTTTTAGCAGCAATGCATTGTTATAAAATATAATTGTGAATTAGTAGCTCATCACTGATGTAAAAATAACAAATATAGTTTTCCCATTATTCTTCTGGATTCATGAGCTTGAAAAGAAGATGTGAGAAAAAAAAAATCCACAGCAGCTGTTGAACAGACTGACTCAAAGGCCCATCTACCTGCCTACTGGTGGGAAAAGGATTTATCTCTGAAATGTTTAAGCAAGCTTTATTTTATTTTTTGTTAAAATTTCCATATTATCACTTTCTAATTTTACTTGCATGGAATTTCAAGTCTCATCAATCCATTCAGTGAGCAACATTGTACACTTTTTTGTTCTAAGTGTTCTTAAAATGTTAAACTCTTTGTTATTTTTGTAATTCATACCTATTCCTAAATCTTTGTAGGTATCAACTCTCTTGATCATGATAGCAGCTATATAATCATTACACTAGTAAAGTAATTAATTATAGGAATTAGGTTTAGTTTTGTTAACATTCACCTGTATGTCATTGCTAATTGGCCATGATTCAGTTTTATTTAATGCATACTGAAATTAGATGATATCATCTGCATGCATAACAAAGCTGAGTGAATCATCATCAACAATTTCAGATACAGGTGCTGGGGTAGCGTTGTCGCCTCACAGTAAGACTCTGTCCGGTTCAATTCTCAGCTAGAGCGTCTTCTGCGTGGAGACATGCATGAATGGGCATACCTTCGTTGAAGGTTTGCATCAGGGCTGGCAACTTGGCACGTAAAAATCAACTGCCAATCATTAGCAGACTGGAGTTGCGCTGTGGCGACCCCTAACTGGGAAAAGCTGAAAGACACAACAATAATTTAAACAGCTAGTTGGTAGTGTACTGTTATTCCACATATAGGCCATTAATTTCTACATACCATTCTCAGTTACTAAGGGAGCATACTGACTTCTCTATTAAGCTTTCTTAGAGCCCTTGATATTGTAAGTTTTAGGAACTATTGTATGGTTAAATATATTGAAGGCATTCAGTAACTGTGTATGTACTATAAAGATACAAATACTTCTTAACTACGTATAGTAGAAATACAAATGTGCAGCATTGGAGGGTTTACCTGAAGATTATGCATATTGATGAATATTGCATATTTTCAGCTCAGTTCTCCCTAAACACTGTGCATAACATTTTTTTCCATTACACCACAAGTAGTGAGAGAAGGCAGAGTCCTGCATTTTTTTTTGTTTTGATGTTCATCTATCTCACTTGTTTTTGTAGATGGACTTTATAATATCCCCTTTTCTATTCTAGAGCATACATCGCAACTGTCCGGATTTTCATAAAATGTCCAGATTTTTGCCTCATATTTTTGGTTCGTTCCTTATAAACTTTATAGTTTTCTAGCAAACAACCGGAGATTGAATTCACTAAATAATGACAGACATTTAAATTTCAGACTTCTTATCCTTCAGAATATGAAGGCTAATGCAAAACTTGTTATTCTAGTAATTTTCTAAGTTCATAATTCTAGCAATGTTCTAAGTTCATAAGAGCAATATTTAAAACATGCCTCTATTTGTGGGCCTTTCTACCCTCATTATGTTTGGCTTTGTCCAGGTTTCTTTAGTTAAGAGGTTTAGAGGTATGTTCTAGTGGGACTTTGCATATCTCAAGTGAGTTTTAAATATCAGACCTAAGTTTTAAACATTGACCTTTTTTATTTCTTGTAAGCCTTTATTTGTGATATATTTGTAATGTTATCTGTCACTGAAGCTTTTCATGTTCCCTTTATTTAATTTCTGGGAGGTTCTGTAGAGCTTTTATCTCTCTGTTTATTGTTGCTTTGCAAAACTATTTCTTTGGGAAGATGCTAAGCTATTAACAGTTATGGTAGAGAACTCAGCACAGCTCCTCGTGGTATCCAGCAGAGTTCCTAGAGCAGCAGAGAAAGGAAAAAAGCAACTTTCCAGATTTTAAGTATTTTTTCTTGCATTTTTCGACCATTTGTGTTATTCGACGACTGTTTCTGTCTATTTTATAGTGGTATTACCTGTTTTCCTGTTTTTATAAGCTTTAATTGTTGGTTGCACTTCTTAGTTTAAGTTTGCTTAAAAGTTAAACTACAGGCTAATACACTCAAGTGTACTAGCTTTTGATAGCATTTAATCGAAAAGCAAAGCATTTATTGTGTTTTCTGTTCTGTCTGTGAAAAAAAACTTGAAAAAAAAAAAAAAATATTCTTGTTCTCCTAACTTTCCTGGCTAGTTTGTTCCAGTGATCAGATTTTGCTGATCCCTGGGCTTTGTCTTGGTTCCTGTACTTCTCCATTTTCTTTGTTTGGTCAGGGGGAAGTTTCTTTACTCACCAGTGGGAGTGGGGAGTACTGAGCTGCCTGTTTGTCCTCAGAGGAGTGGTTTAAGACAGTAACTTGTAGTTCAGTGGCCATTTTGGGTAATTTCCTGCCTTTTCCAGCCCCCTGCTATAAAGCACGCTTTGGCAGGCTTTTCTGGCTGTAGAGAACTCAGCACAGCTCCTCGTGGTATCCAGCAGAGTTCCTAGAGCAGCAGAGAAAGGAAAAAGCAACTTTCCAGATTTTAAGTATTTTTTTCTTGCATTTTTCGACCATTTGTGTTATTCGACGACTGTTTCTGTCTATTTTATAGTGGTATTACCTGTTTTTCCTGTTTTTATAAGCTTTAATTGTTGGTTGCACTTCTTAGTTTAAGTTTGCTTAAACGTTAAACTACAGGCTAATACACTCAAGTGTACTAGCTTTTGATAGCATTTAATCGAAAAGCAAAGCATTTATTGTGTTTTCTGTTCTGTCTGTGAAAAAAACTTGAAAAAAACAAAAAAATATTCTTGTTCTCCTAACTTTCCTGGCTAGTTTGTTCCAATGATCAGATTTTGCTGATCCCTGGGCTTTGTCTTGGTTCCTGTACTTCTCCATTTTCTTTGTTTGGTCAGGGGGAAGTTTCTTTACTCACCAGTGGGAGTGGGGAGTACTGAGCTGCCTGTTTGTCCTCAGAGGAGTGGTTTAAGACAGTAACTTGTAGTTCAGTGGCCATTTTGGGTCATTTCCTGCCTTTTCCAGCCCCCTGCTATAAAACACGCTTTAGCGTGCTTTAGCGCGGAGTTGCCACTAGAGCAGCATCGGGCAGCGCTGGTTTAACAAGGTTAAACTTTTTCTGGCTCCATAAAGTCTGTTCTTCATTTTTTCCCTTAGAACTGCTCTACTAGTAACCTAAACAGTATATCCCTTGACTAAAAAGCGCAGCACTTGTTCCTAAAAGTTTTTTTTTTTCTCAAAAAAAAAAGCTCAGCACTTGTCACTTCTATATTATACAAAGTCCCTCACTTGCGAAACCCCCCCAGGAGTACCCACTTCCTTACTAAGTCCTCTCTTATTCAGTCTCATACCTAACTTCTTAATTTTTCTAGCATGTCGAAGGGCCAGATGCTGGTGTCCTCTCCTGCCCAGTTGGTGAATCTGGGAATATTGAGGCAATGTTACAATTGCCTCATGTACACAGACAACCCTCTCCTCCTCCCACATAACACAAATACTTGCAAGAGATGCAGTTATTTAGCCAAACTGGAGGCTGAGCTCTCTCAACTCAGGACTGGCAAGACCAGACAGGAGGAGAAGGAAACTACACACACCACAAAACCAGCCTCACATAATGCTACCACACCACTTAATCAAACACATAAACACACAAAGACATACTCAGAGGCTCTGAGTAAAAATTTACCTAAACAGCAGAGGCCTCCAAAGCAGACACACAAACAACTGCTACCTCAAGACACCCCACAAGCAACACATAAACCACAAAATCAGTGTGCAAAGCAGTCACAGCCCTTAAGGCCAAATACAACACCAAACATACTTGTCATAGGTGACTCCATAGTCAGACACACTGACGTCCCACTCACCAGGCTGAACAAGGAGAGGGTCACAGTAAGCTGCCTATCGGGCGCTAGAATCCGCCACATAACACAAGCACTTGGGTCACTCCATGGAAGGTACAAACATGACACAGTCATTGTCCATGCTGGTATGAATGACCTGAGACGTACCTCCCTGGACTACATGAAAAGAGACATAGAGGAGCTCTCTGATTATGTAGCCCAGGCAGGTATGACCCTGACCCTGAGCAGTATCCTTCCTTCACCAAGAATGATGCCACAATATAGAGACAAGATGATCAGCTTTAACAATTGGCTTAATGTCTGGTGTCATTCAAAGGGGATCCAGTGTCTGTCTGCCTGGGATGACATGCTTGACAAGCCACGCTGCTTCGCAAGGGACGGCTTGCACCTGTCACCCCTGGGATTCCGGATATTGGCTAAGGCTCTTGCCACCCCCATAGTGCCTTTTTTAGGCAAGGCTCAAATTCTAAACATACCACCCTAGAAAACAATAATGGGAAGAAACTGACGGTAATGCTGCTCAATGCCAGAAGTCTAAATCTCAAAATGTACGCACTCGAGGCCCTTCTCAGTATGGAGAACATCGATGTCTATGCTGTAACTGAAATCTGGTTCAAGGCTCCTGAGAGCACCCCGGCACTATTAGGTTTTACCTCATATCATGCGTTCCGGCCCCAAAACCCGGACCACACCACAAAAGGAGGGGGTGTATCCATATTCATAAAGGATACCCACACCTCCAGGTTGGTGGCAACGCACAAGCTCGGAAACCATCCAGGTGCAACTAACCATAGGCAAAACTGCTCTACAAATTGTAGCATGCTACAGGCCACCCTCTCAAACTCAGGAACCCCACACAGCCTTCCTGAAGACACTGGAGGGTATAAATGTATCTCCAAACACCATCATATTGGGTGACTTCAACTACCCGAATATAGACTGGGAACATTACTCAAGCCCTAACTTTCTAGCCCAATGGTTCCTGGAGTTCATAAATTCAAATGCCATGGAACAGCTAGTCACTGTTCCCACGAGAGGAGAAAATATACTAGATCTCATTATCACAAACATAGGGACAAAATGCTCCACACTGGAAGTATATCCCTCATTGGTGAGATCTGATCATAAACTAATCTCACTGGAAATCTACATCCCGCCCCCACCCCAAACAAAAAAGACCACAGTGAAGAACTTCTCAAAAGCAAACTTCACACTACTCAAGACTGGTGTGGTATCCTTCAAGGCCCCTGAGCCAGTGGAAACCACAACCCAAGCTGTGGAAGCCCTTACAAATGCCTTCTATGAACACCTCCAGGACTGCATGGATCAGGCAATCCCAAATAAAACCAAGACTCTTTCCACAAAGGGCAAACGTCCAGTCTGGTGGACCCCAGCCATTAACAAACTTTACAATAAGAGGAGAAAGCTATTAGATGATAGAACAAAATCCATAAAAGGGAAGTCACCCCTGATCATTATTAGTAAAAAAATATGAGCACTCATAAAATCAACTAAGGCCAATTTTGAGAGAAAAATAGCCATGGATTCAAAGGACAGTCATAAGGCCTTTTTCAGCTATGTTAGGAACCTGGGTAGAAACTCCCAGATATGCTCAGAATTAGTCCAAAATGATACAAAAATCACTGAACCCACAGACATTGCCAACATACTGGTAGACAGGTTCAGTGCAAACTTCACCCCCCTCTCCCCCCCTAAAGGAGGGATAACTATCCCAGCGGAGTGTAGCCTCCCAGACATCTCAAATGCGCAGGTGAAAGCTGCTCTCTCTAAAGCTAAAAACACAGCATCAATGGGACCGGATGGTGTCCCCGGATGTGTGCTACATGAGCTAAATGAGGAATTAAACCCGCACATAAGGCTGCTGTTTAATCTCAGCCTTACCACAGGATACGTGCCCAAGGAGTGGTGTACGGCATCTGTGGTCCCACTCCACAAAGGCAGTGCCTCTACGGACCCTGGTAATTACCGCCCCATAAGCTTAACAAGTCTAGTCTGCAAAGCTATGGAGAGGATCATAATGGCGCTCATAAACAAAGATATAGGGGACTTGCAGACATTGGACCCGACCCAGTTTGGCTTCGTCAAGGGCAGATCATGCCTTTTGAACTTGGTTGACTTCTTCAAAACAGTCACCAAGGCCATTGATGAGGGAAAGGCAGTCCATACAGCCTACCTTGACCTTGCAAAGGCTTTTGACACAATACCCCACTCGGGTATTGTAGAAAAACTTACCAGCTTAAATGTAAACCCATATGTCACAAGATGGGTTGCAAACTGGCTTAAGGACAGAACCCACAGGGTTAGAGTTGCTGGCGCTATGTCAGACTCCAAGCCGGTCACAAGTGGTGTCCCACAGGGCTCGGTCCTTGGCCCCCTATTGTTCGGCATCTACTTCTCAGAAGTACAGGCCAACATGGGAGGACTTTGGCTGACAAAGTTTGTAGACGACTGCAAACTGGGCGCCATAGTGGAAAGTGCATCGGACACAGATATCCTTCAGAAGGGACTCACGGAAACAGATAGCTGGTGCCAGAGCCATGGCCTGAAGTTAAACGCCAAAAATGTATAGTCATACCCTTCGGGAAAAACAAGGTAACCCCAAGCTACCATATAGGTGGCAATCCACTAAGCACAGAAGAGGTTATCAGGGACCTGGGGATCCAGGTTGACAGTGGCCTTTCTTTTGACACTCACGTTGCTAAAGTGGTTAGAAAGACCTTCTACATTGCCCACCTGATCATGAAGGGATTCACATCCAGATCTAGTGAGGTCATTGTTCCCCTGTACTCTTCACTTATCAGACCAATGATCGAGTACAATGCCCCATTCGGGATGTATCTCACCCGACATCTGCAGCAATTAGAGAGACCCCAAAAGTTCCTCACCAAAAGGATAAAGGGACTCCAAAATCTGTCATATGCTGCCAGATTGAGGAAACTCCAGCTCTATTCAGTCGCATACCATCTGCTCAGAGGTGACATGTGCCTGACATACAAGGCCATGTCCAACCCGGAATTAATGGACATGCTCCACCTCAAAAAATCCAAATCCACCAAAACCACTAGAGCAAGCGACTTAAACCTTAGCACGGATATAAATAGGACGTGCTGGAGGGATAGATTTATCACTCAGAGACTCCTTATGCTGTGGAATAAAATCCCGGTCCATGTGAGGCAGAGCACCTCGTTGGCTCTGTTCAAGAGAAATCTTGACCTGTGGATGGGAGATCGTAGGTTTACCCCGGGAATCATCTCTGTGTCACTGCTGGACAGAGGCACAACAAACTAATGGGCGCAGTATTTTTTCATATAAGGGGTGGCGTAAGCCACAAAACTTTGGGCTAGGCTTATAAATGCCTTAGGGCAGATAGCCTAGTATAAACCTATGAACCTATGAACCTATGAACCTATGTACTGTTCTCTGAATAGTTTCTCATTTACTGACTGCCTTCCAATTATTATTTTGCAAGGTAATCTAATCAGGCTCAGAATTTCTACTTTGTTCAATAGTTTATTGGTATTTTTGATGTCATTGGCTAAACTGTTCCCGAGCTTTGGAAATCTAAAACAAAATGTTTGTATAGTTTTCTGCAATGCACTGTACTCTGTTTTAATGTTGATAATTTATTTAATTTCCATTGCTTACACTTTCTTGTTTTTTTAATCATTTTTGTTTGTTAATGATACCTAAAGACTGGAAATATTTGTTGTCATTTAACAGTTCTGTGTTTGGTTTTAAAGGTTAGAATCTTATTTTTGAAGATCACCGTATGATACTAACTCTGTGACAAGCTAGCACTAACTTCAGTTTGTAAGGTGTAGCATATCAATGACACTGGTATAGTAAAAACATAATGATTCCTGCCTATATTTGCTTGTATTGTGTGCTAATCTTATGGTCACTATCTCAGAGGGGAGGTAGGACCTCAAGTTCTGAAGTTCTATATTTATGCATAATGTAAATAACATACAGCAAATTGTCACCTCTGGTTGGTACTTGATGCGAATTAACCAGATTCCAACAAGCAAGTGGTAAATAATTATGTGGAAATGTTTTGACAGTATTATTGCAAAATGTCTTTGATTGGTTGAGGTCTCCCAGCGCCACTCATTAATGTCCTGAAAGGAACCATCAGGCAAATGGCAGATCTTTATTCATAAAATCACAGACTTCCCAAGTTTTAGTGCAGGTACTGCACAGTCTTATTATTTGTGGTTTAAAGAGGATAACATCCACAGCTGTAATACTGCCCTTTAAGAAAACTGGTATTTCATCCTGTCTTGTAGTTGCAATCAGTTGGCAACAATTAGGTATTTTATTGATCCATTTGACATACCTCTCAACTGTCCAGATTTTTGCAGACTGTTCAGATTTTTGCCTCATTGTTTTGCTCTGTTCCATATAAAATGTCTGTTTTTCTGGCAAATCATTGAGGCTGTAAGTCATTAAATAATGGCATGCAAACTTCATATTCCTTGGAAAATACACGCTAATGCAAAACTTGTCAATCTAGCAACTTTGTATGTTTACAAGAGCAATGTTTAAAATCCCTGATTTTGTGCCTTTATACACCATTATTGCTTGCTTTGTCCAGATTTTTGTATTTAGAGGTTGAGAGGTATGATTTGCAGTTATTCTACCACAAGTACTTGACAACACTCGCATCAAGTTCTCATTTTGCATCTCACTATATGACAAACCCATTTTATTGCTAAGACTTATGACATTTGTTATATTTGCTCTTAATTTGTATTTACCTAAGTGACATCCATAGTCTCTACAACCTGGCTTCAAAAAGGAGCCTGGCAGATTGAATTTATACTGTAGTTTGCATAAACCTCTGTGCTAACATTTTTCCTAGGTTTACTCAAATACAGTCCATCTTTTGCTATACAATGCTGGGCAAAAACTGTGTATCATCTACAAATCCTACTTTCATGGCAGTGCATGCTTTTTACACATTTGCCCTGTTAACCTTTTTATTCATGTAGCTGTATAAATATAACCTCAGTGGTATACCTGAAAAAGACCTGCTTGACTGTGGACTCATGTGTAATGCAGTTCCTTCACTAGGAAGTGATGATAACCCGTGACACTGCACAGCAGTGATTCTAGTATTCCTATAATATAATGGGCTCAATATTTTATGCAGATTATGTAAAGAAAACAACCAACATATAAAATTATTCATTTGTGTAACTTCAAGAAACACTCATATGACATCATTCTAAAACAGTATGCTAAATATAAAACTAATTTACTGAACTACCTACAAAGTCTGAGTACAGTTTTATTAATATGTCCTTATATGACATACCACCTATCACTGAAGAGTTAAGCGGGGCTAGTACAATTCACTTAGAGTATCTAGCTACCATTGCATCTCTGTCTACTTGCAAATAAGTTTCAGATGTAAAATGATTTATTTCTACAAACAAAATGATTATGGTCATATTCCTGTACCATTTTAACTAGTTTTACTTACACCAGCTATTTGGGTACTGGGTAGAGAAGTTGCATGATACTTTTGAAACAATAACAAAATGCATAAATTTCTTAACTTTTGAGTTTTAGCTACCAAAATAACTTTGATTTTCACTTTGGTTATTCCAGATTCCTCTGTACCACTGTTTGCATCATCTGGCCACCTTCTGAGGGACTCATTTCTTCCTGAGTAGTAACTTCCTTCACTCATCATCAATATCTGTTGCTTGTGGACTGTGAACAGGTAATTGAGCTCTATTTCTGTAGCTACATTTTTATGGCCTGTCTTCCATTCTAGAATGACTTGTTTTAATTTAATCTAATCAAACTGTATTTTCTTACTATTTTGCCTGTAACATCTATAAGACCTGTGGCTCATACTTGATATGTCAAATCTGTCAGTAGGTTCCCATTTTCTCCTAATGGAAATGTTTTTGTTAATATTAAGCTTCTTTCCTCAACCTTTTCAATCTTGTCCCTACATATGATGTTCTAGGCATGTCAAACTTAACATATTTTAGGTTATTCAGGTAAATAATCAGTTCCCTAATTTCTTCTACATCATGTAAGGTACATTTTCATTTCTCTATTATGTGCACGGTATGATTTGCATTGGGCATATTTTGTCCTGCAGCTGACTGTAACCTGTTTTTTGTCTCCTTAATTTTACCACCTTTATTAAGTTTTATTAAAATAACAGGGATCACTTTCTGAATTACATTTTAGTGTGTCAAATATGTGCACAAGCTGGTTGGTGTCAGATCTAGTTTGTCTTTGATTTGACTTTGATCTAGGTATTACAAAAGAGAAACAGGGACCTGCAGGCAAACGTTGAACAAATCCAGAGCAAAGTATGATCCAAAAAGAAGACTTTGACCACCACAGCAATGAGTGAACACTAAAGTGGAAATAAAACAAGAATTTTAATAACAAAAAGGTAAGCGCTTTTGCGAAGACTGCTTCCTCAGACCTTATACAAGACAACAAACTACAGCCCTTATCAAGAGAGATGCACCAATCAACACACAGAAATCTAAAAACCAACCAATAAAAACACATATAACAGACGCATAATTTAAGTATAACATCAATACTGACATCTGCTTTCAGCATACATAAATCTAAAAACAACCAATAAAGACACATACAGTAGACACATAATTTAAATATGACATCAATAGTGACATCTGCTGCTTATTCATAAAAGAAAAGCTGCTGAACCAATCAGCTCAACGAAGTAGGCCACACTTATGAAGCACCGGCCTTAAAGCACTTACTTTTTGTTCTAAGGTGGTTGAAGTCATCTTTTTGGATTATACTTTGCTGTGGATTTGTTTGACCTTTGCCTGCAGGTATTCCTGTTTCTCTTTTGGATTTACTTGTGTGGTTTCCTTTCAGTACATGGCAGAAGAGTGAAATGTTGAACTTATGTATAACCCAAATATTGTCAATGGAATAGACTCTGATCATCTAGAACTTTTGTTGTCTGTTCAAGTTAATCCTTTTCTGCATATTTCTAACAATACATTGTCTAACTCTTCTACAGTTGATTTAGCTACACATAAGTTGTTTCTATTATGCCTGAAAGATCTTGAGAGTAAACATTTTAGATATAAACGTCTCCAGTGGAAACGTTTACATATTGAGGCAACAATACAGCACAAGGTGGTTCTACGTGGATTAAGAGTTCTGAAAATTCCAATTTTTGGCAAAACTTATCCAGGCCACCTTAAGCATTGGCAGTCTTTGACCTTGCAGCTGAGTTTTGATTATATGAAACTTTTGATAATTTTTTCAAACCCCATGAGGATTTACTATTATGTGAGCTTAAGAAACTTCAGACTGAGATTGCCACTAAGTTTTCTGGAGCTCAATTTAAAGAAAGTCTGGATGGTTTGTATGACAATGTACTGGCCTATGAAACTAGACTTCAGTTGACCAAATGTAGGAAGTTGCAATGAGATATATATGATTTAACAAGAGGTAATGTTTTTTCCAGGCCGCATGATGGTCATGATGGTTTATGTAAACTCTGTTCAGAATGAAAATAATGAACAGACTACCACTCCACATATAGAACAGTTCAATCAGTCTCAGATAGAGATAATGATGAGGCTTTGAGGCCAGTTGATCCATTGACAAATGATATGCTGACTGCAACTCCTTCTTTTTCCCTCCTTGGTCCCCTTCCCATAGATTGAGAAAGCAGAAAGAGTCATTTCTGGAATCGGTTGAGGTGAGGATGGCTCTAATCTGTGAGCCAAGTGGATGCTGAGATGGCTACCAGGAACAAACGTCGAATCAATTGATTTTTAAAATCTCTTATGAGCTCACTATTGATTAGATTAACTTATTGAATAAAGAACTTTCCTTTATACCTACAGATGTTACAGAGGTTATTTGGTACTTTTCTGTTATCGGGGCAATGCTTATAATGCTCACACAATGATCACCCATGTTTCTTAATAAGAATACATATCCAGTTTTTAAAGAATTAGCACACACGTCGTGCGGAAATATCAGTTTCTGTTTGCAAATGAAAACATATTAACCGTTGTCAACCACCAAAGTGAAGTGCTTACTTTCCCGCATGGCATACTAAAAGTGCAACAAATTCATTTTATGAAAAAGACCAACGTACCACAACCAGCTCTGCCTAAAAGCACCAACAAGCTGGATAGTGCCTAAGACCAGATACACTGTATAAATATTAATAAATCTGCTTCCGGGTGGAAAAGAAAAACACAGTGGTTTTTATTTCTTATAGTAAGCTGTTTCATGGAAGTTGATATATCCTATAGTGAACAGCCCATACAAAACAACAACAACAACGAAACATATGCATGTATACGTTTGTAGTAACTGGGCAAGCTTTTCTTATATTGCAGCACAAAATAATAGGGATGAACATGCACAAGCAAAGACGTTGGTTGCTTCATAAATATCTCATTACTGGCAGTTGATGAAGTGAGCGCAAGTTCTAGCACAGCTGTCCCCATTTTGCCTCCTGCGTTTGCCGTGTTCCTCGTAAAACGTTCGTTTTGTGGTAAAAATCAGTGAGGATTACTTAGTTGATTTTAGTCAATAATACAGTTGTTCAACACTACTTTTTCTTACTTCTTATATTCTTCAGAAAGTGTGTGTTGATGCAAAAACTGTTATTCTAACTTTCAAAAGTAAATCGGAGTAATAGTTACAAAATCATCCATGATTTTGGATCTTATGTGCCCGGCCCCCCAATTGTACTTTTAAGCTAAGAAGTTTACAGATAATGAGTGCAACATAGAAACAAAATCGATGTCACTTTATCCAAAGAAGAAGACAAACACTGATAATGATTCTCAACAGCTGACAATCAGCTACAGTTCTAGAAGACCAACCAAGTTGAAATCTGAATATTTCTGGCTAGGAGCTATGGCATGCTACTTGCGAGTAAACAATTCAGCAGTTAAAACTTCTACTGTGCGACATCGAGCAAGTCACCCTAATACTGTTAAAATGTGATACTTGTGCCCCATGGGCTTACCCAGGGGTCAATAAGTGAATAAAATAAGGTATGCACATGGGTGATCATTGCGTGCGCATTAGAAGTGTTGCCCTGATAACAGAAAGCCATTTGCTAGAAATGCCACCTTGAACTATGTGTTTCCATACTCTGATACATATGTCCCTGATGTTTTCAAAAAACCTCGCCCTTTTACACCTAAGCCTCATCCACTGTTTGATGTATTTACTACATTGTGTGAGAATGATCTACGTAAGGAGATGGCAGATAAGCGGAAAGCATCCTTTTATAACTTGACTACTCATGAATGTGAGGCACTCAGGACCTTGTGAGCGACCCCCTATACTAAGATTCATCTTGCTGATAAAGGGGGTGGTATTGTAGTGATGGATAAATTGGCCTCTGTTTCCAAGATGCACATCATGTTACAAGATGGTACTACCTATAAACACTTACATAAGTTCTAAGTGGATGGGTTAATTAGCAGAGTTGATTTATACATATATATATATATATATATATATATATATATATATATATATATATATATATAAGTTACATGGCCAAAAACACAGCATCAATGGGACCAGATGCTATCCCAGGTTGTGTCTTACATGAGCTTCAAAATGAACTAACCCCCTCCGATCTCAAATCACTATTCAAACTCAGCCTCTCTACAGGCTATGTACCCAAAGAATGGCGTACAGCAACAGTTGTACCACTCCACAAAGGTGGTGCCACAACTGACCCTGGGAACTATCACCCTATTAGCTTGACTAGCTTGGTCTGCAAAGCCATGGAACGCATTATCATGGAGCTCATTAACAGGGACATTGGGAACCTCCAGACACTGGACCCCACCCAGTTCGGCTTTGTTAAAGGCAGATCTTGCCTCCTGAACTTGGTCAACTTCTTTGAAACAGTCACTAAGGCCATAGATGAAGGGAAGATGGTCCACACAGCATATCTGGACCTCACTAAGGCATTCGACACCATCCCACACTCAGGAATCATAGACAAACTCACCAGCTTAAATATCAACCCCCATGTCATGAGATGGGTTGCCAATTGGCTCTCAGACAGAACCCACATGGTAAGAGTGGCAGACGCCATGTCTGACTCTAAACCAGTCACAAGTGGAGTCCCACAGGGCTCAGTCTTGGGACCCCTCCTGTTCGGTATATATTCACCGAAGTACAGGCAAAGGCGGAGGGACTGTGGCTAACCAACTTCGCAGATGACTGTAAATTGGGTGCAATAATTGACTCTCCAGCTGACACAGACATCCTGCAAAAGGGTCTCACAGAGACAAACACCTGGTGTCAAAGTCACGGCCTCAAGCTAAATGCCAAAAAATGCATAGTAATCCCATTTGGGAAAAACAAAGTACCTACAAACTACCACATAGATGGGAATCCACTAAGTACAGAAGAAGTAATTAGGGACCTGGGTACCCAAGTAGATAGCATGCTCTCCTTTGATAACCACATAGACAAAATGGTCAGGAAATCCTTCTATGTGGCACACCTGATCACAAAGGGTTTCTCATCCAGATCCAAGGAGGTGATTGTGCCCCTTTACTCCTCACTCATTAGGCCCATAATAGAGTACAATGCTCCATTTGGGATGTACCTCACTAGACACCAGCAAGAACTAGAAAGACCACAGAAGTACCTCAATAAGAGGATTAAGAGCCCTAAACAATTACCCTATGAAGCAGGACTAGAAAAGCTCCAGCTTTTCTCAGTCGCTTACCGTCTGCTCAGAGATGACCTATGCCTGACCTACAGGGCCATGTCAAACCCTGAACTAATGGACATGCTTCACCTCAAAAAAAACAAGATCCCTCAGAACCATTCATTCTAGCGACTTGAACCTATGTACAACAATAAACAGGACATGCTGGAGGGATAGATTCCTGTCCCAGCGACTCCCCTCACTCTGGAATAGAATCCCAATCCATATTCGACAGAGCTCCTCTCTGACCCTCTTCAAGAGAAATCTTGATGAGTGGATGGGTAATTGTAAGTTCTACCCTGGGATCACTTCAAGAGCCCTGTTGACAGAGGCCCAGGTTACTAATCTAATGAGAAGGTGAAAGCCATCACTCTGTGGCTAGGCTTATAAATGCCCATGGGCAGACAGCCTAGTACTTACCTATGAACTTATGAACCTATGTGACAGGTCTTAGTAGTCTGGACCTTTACAATTATATTTCTGTTCAACATCCAGTAGTACCTGCTATCTATAGTTTACCTAAAGTACATAAGAGTTTGATGGACCCTCCAACTGGTCCAATTGTCTCCAGTAGAGGATGGATCACCGAACCACTCTTGATATTTGTTGAGAAAGCACTTTGCCCTATACTTGAAGGTATTCCAAGCATCCTTGAAGATACCAAGAATTTTATTTCTGATTTGTATTTATGGTCTACTACGCTCATTGATAAAGAGAATTTAATTCTTGTCACCTTGGACATTAGTTCTTTGTTTATAGTTATACCTAATGAAGCAGGTATAGATAAAGGGAGAGCTTTTTCGACCACCTGTAGTGATTTCTCTAACAATAAGATGATGCTCATTTGTGCACTCCTTGAGCTCATTCTGGAAAATAATGTATTTGTTTTTGGTGATGTTTACAACCTCCAACTGATTGGTGTGGCTATGGGTACTGTTTGTACGAACTCGTATGCCAGCTTAGTTCTTGTCCAATGGGAGCAGAAATCAGTGCGTGCCAACAGTCTGCTCATTGAACATATCAGCTACTATAGGCATTTTGTTGATGATTCCTTCATAGTTTGGAAAGGCACTGAGTATGATTTGCTCTGCTTCATTGATTATTTACACAGTACCACTGATTTTTTAAGATTTACTTGTAAGAGCTCACTTACTGAGATAGATTTTCTTGATGTGTCTGTTAGTATGAGTGTATTAGGTGATTTTACTACAAAGTTCCATAAAAAAGCTTGCAAGAAGAATAATATTTTGCACAAAACATGCATGCATCTTAGACACATCCCTAGGAATGTGTTGAAAGGGCAATGCCTTAGACCTATGAGATTGCATAATAGAGATGATCTAGCTGTGGAGGCTTTGCATGAGACATCTAAGGAATTAATCAGTAGAGATTTCTCTTTCACTGAGGTTGCTGAAGTTGTTAACGAGGTCCATGCATTTAGAGGCACTGTTGCTAAACCATATTTGCTGAAGGATTTGTTGGCAACATACGTTCTATTTCTATGGGACAGGTGAGAAGGAATACACATACAGTGCTCACATATTCAAGTGATATTGGTACTGTTTGTGAAACTGTTAAAAGGAATTGGCATATTCTTATGTCAGATCAGCATTTAAAGGAAGTTCTGGGTCTGGAACCACAATTTTCTTTTCGCAATAATCAGTCACTTAAGCGTGTTTTGTGTTACAGGACTTTCCATAAACCTTCTTTGTCTTGTTTCGATTGGCTAGGTATGTTCTCATCCCATTCCTGCGAAGCCTGCAAGTATATATTTGTCACTAGTAGTATTGGACTTTCTGCCTGTAATTCTCATATAGACATTGCTTTTTATGCTGACTGTAATAGTACCAATGCTGTTTACTTGACTTTGTGTCATGTGACTCTTACTATCTTGGCAAAATGTATAGGATGCTGAAAGATAGGATTTTGCAGCATGTAGGGGATATCAGGAATAAGAGGATGGCTAACAATTAAGTGAATGTGTGATGCTCATTGTTTTAAATTTAAAATATTAACTGAGGATCTACAGGGTGGTGATATTGTGAATAAGATGGAGTGCAGAGAGCTACACTGGGTTATTAAACTGTGAGCCAGTGTTAAACCTGGTTTCAATGACAATATTTCTTTAAGGCCGGTGCTTTGTAAGTGTGGCCTACATCATTGGGCTGATTGGTTCAGCAGTTTTTCTTTCATGAATGAGCAGCAGATGTTACTAGTGATGTCATACTTAAATTTTGCGTCTGCTATATGTGTTTTTATTGGTTGGTTTTCAGATTTCTGTGTGTTGACTTGTGCAGCTCTCTTGATAAGGGCTGTAGTCTGTTGTCTTGTATTAAGGTCTGAGAAAGCGGTCTTCTGCGAAAGCACTTACCTTTTATGTTATTAAAATTATTGCTTTATTTCCACTTTAGTTTATTTTTATCGTGCTGTTTTTTGCTGCTCGTTGCTGTGGTGGTCAAAGTCTTCTTTTAGATCTAGGTGATGTCACTATGGTTTCATCATCCTAATTTAGATTTATTAAGAGAAAACTATTTCTTTGATATTTGTGGGCTTGTTACTAGAGTTAGTAGACAAATATAAACCATTATTCTTTGTTGATATTAGTTCAAGAACTGTATGTCATTTGACAGATACATTGCCTCAAAACCATTACTTAACCTGTTGCTACATCTTAAAATTATTTCACTTACGGTCACAGGTTGTGGGTTGTTTTAGAGTTAGTTTTGTCAAAACTGAATACCTGTAATAGCTTTTTCATTCTGTCAGATAATCAATTTTTATGTGGTCGGAAAATGGAAATACAATTATTTGCATCTTAATAGTTATGTGTTCTTGCTTGGTTTTTTATTTTTATATAACTCAGATGAGGATCATCCACCAATAATAATAATAATAAAAATTCTCTCAGGTAAGAGTGTTGCACCTGTAAACACTTAGCTAAGCTTTATTAATGATCAGTAAATATGGATATTACAGACTACAATTTGATTAGATAACTGCCACAATTAACACAACTCCAGTAAATTTATTTACCATAAGAACCTGTACTAATTTTATTAATATCATTAAGAGACAGTCTCTGGTGAAGGTCGAAAAGGCACCATGCATGCAGAATGCCTATGATGTGAAGTGCATACTGTTGTTTTCAGTAAATTAAAGAGCATTCTTAAAAAAAAAAAAAGAAATGTCATCAGTATCAGGAAAGAAATTTATACCTTGCATGTGTTAGGTGTTTGAGATATACTTAGCACTCAAAATATACAAAACAAAGAAAACAAAACTATTGTATTTAACTAGACTTCACGAGCATATTATTAGAACTGAGTTTTTAGGTAGTTCAGTGAATTATTTTAATATTAGCATAATATTTTAGAACTATTTAATCAAATGCTGTTTGACCACACAAAATTAATAATTTTACATTTTTAATTGTTTTCTTCTTACAATCTGCTTTAACTCTGGAGTCCATCACATGTTAGGATTAACAAAATCCAGGGTTGGCAGTGCCATAAGATATTTTCAGATGCATAAAGCATGATTTGAAAAACATACCTGAGGTCTACTGATATCCTGAGATATAGCAGACCTTTTGTCCAGGTCCCCTTCAATAAACACATCACACTGAATGACATTTGATGACCTTTATTAAACTTCCATAAACATGATTGTTGACCAATATTTATTAATTTCAACCAAAATATGATACAAGTAAAAATAACATCCATGTACCATTAACATAGGACAGCGTAACCCCGCTCATCCTGATTAGTAAGCACTGTCCATACCTCCACTCTCTTACTTATGAAGCAGTGTGCCACCACTTAATTCAGTTACCATTTATTGAATTACACCTCCAACCAAATAAGTAGTTTACCTCCACTTGCTTATTTACTTGAAAAGCAGCACAACCACTCACTTTCCTATCCCAACTTATTGAATTGAATATCCAACACCAGAGGGGGAACAGAAGAGAGCAAGCCTTCCCCTCTTCTCTACCCATCATCCTGACCAGGCTGCTCCCCCTTTCTCCGACCATACTTGCAACAACCTAACCACCATTAAAAGGCATTATGCCAAACATCATTCGGTGTCCCCCATCCTGCCTAAATAAACTGTATCCATGCCATCACCTCTTAAATCCTTATCACATAAACAAAATTAGCCAGTTGCCTGAACAGCAAAAAGCAAACCACTCCAATGCTACAGTAACAAACCATAACCTAGCATACCCACTATATATGAGTAAAATACCCAGTTACCCCACTATCATACCAATAGTAGCTTCATAATGAATCCTGGGTCATTACTAGCCAGCTAGACAAATACCAAGCCCACTCCCACTTGAAACCATGCAGATGCAATTGTATACCATCACATCAAATTTCAGCCCCATTTTACTGCCCAATGAATATCATAACCACCTGAGATCGCTTCCAAAATTCCATTTAATAGCAATCTTGCCATCACACCAAATACCCATTATAAGCAATAAGACATTTAAACTACCCTGATGGCCTTTAGCAATATGACCCCAAATGCACCACAACTGTAAACCCAAGCCAGACAAAACTACACAAGCACCATAAACCACCAAAACCTGAAAAATGATGAATGTCACCAGGTCAAACCAAGTCAATGACATGCCATCATGCCTAACTGCTGCCTCTTGATCACCCAATGGATATACTAATGACCACACTGCCATTTCCTCCTAATGAAGCAATTGTCTAATAATCCCCTTCATCATATCCACCATCCAAAAAAAAAAAAAAAAAAAAAAAACACACACACAAAATTGGCAACCAAAACCCATTGTTAAGAATATCAATACATTCATGAACCAGTAACCACATTAACTGTAGAACAACTGACCCTCCATATGCCAAACCCCAACCCCAGCAACCAACTTTCTTTCATAGGCAATGACAGATAATCTTCCCCCTATAACACCTACTCTACGTGCATATGAGCCACTGTCCAATATTTAACAAATTAACCCAACCCTGTCTCCCGTGAAACTGCAGAAAATCGGAGCTAAAACCTCCTTCACAAAAACACCCAGTCTTGCTCACAAGCCTGAGCCAACTTACTCAATATAACCAACTAATCTCCTACCCCTGGTGGCTGCAACCCAATTTGACCAAGATAACTCCCCCCTTACCATAAACTTTACACATAAACCAGCCCCATGATCCTGCCACAAGCATCTAATCCTTCTAACCCCCGCCTGACTTGCCTGGACTGCCAGCACCAACAAACCCTACCACTATCATATCAACCAAAACACCCCCCTTAACCAAGTGAAAATGGAACCCATGCCCCCTGACTTCCACTGCATAACTATGATACCTGCTAAATGTAAACCAACTCCCTCTAACAACCCTGTGAACTCACCCTACTCTGCCCTTAACACACCTCATTCTCACTTGCCTCCATACTAATACCCACCACAACAAGCCTGACATGGACTAATGAGCACTTACAGGTAGTTCCCCGTGTGCCCTCCTTGTGCACCACTTCGGACAAGCAGCATCCATCACCTTCAGGCTACTGAGTAATGCGATTCTGCACCTCCTTTTATGACCTCATTGCCCATCACTCAAGCTAATGGCAGAATGTCTACTGTGCACCCATCTTGCATTCATCTGTAAAAGAAAATAAAGTGTAAATTCACTGCCACAAACCTAATTATCTTGACACTGAGTGCTATTAAGAAGACCCACCACCATATTCTACCAATCATTCTTTCAAAGGTAACTATGACGTAGGGCATCCCTTCTACTCTTCTTTTCTCTCTTCATTTATTTATTTTTATATATATTATAACCTGCTTAACCTCCCCAGTCGAAGCTGTTAATATACAAGAGGGGCCAAGGTATCCTCTGAATGGTATAAAATAAGAAACTCAAATGTCTGTCACAATCCTGTAATCTCAGTTCTCAATGACTCACCACTAATTGCTCTTGAAAATGATTAAGAGTTGCATTATGTTAAACCGATTACTTCCCAACAACTCCCGCTATGACACTGTCCAATGAGATGCAGCATTTAATCTAAAATTACGTATGCACAGCATGAGATATCTTATGTAATAGCATAAGATTTTGAATGGCTTCTGGCCTTTCTGAAATACCGTTTATCTGTTTTGCTTAAAACTCTTGGCAAGCACACTAGTGGTCCTCTCACAGTCCTGCTAAATCATTTAGTATTAGACTTAATTTTGAAGTTTACTCACTTATATCTTGCCTGCTTCCACGCCTAAGCTGTTGCTCTAATGTACTGGGTAAGCAGGCTTTAACTAACTTTGCCTGTTAAGAATATCTTATGTGGATGTATTATCTATGATGGGTTGTGTCTTGTTAGACTTCTTTGGGGAGAATCCGTTATTTACAGGTATGCCCCACTCGTCTTGGCCTTGCTCAGTGCATGGAACCATACCTGTCAATGATCCCTGATTTTCCTGGATGTCCTTGATTTTGACTGACATTGTAGCTCTGTCCCTCTTAATCACTCTTAAAACTGGTGATCAGCTTGATCACAGCAAGCATGATATTCCTTTCTAAGTTTCAATTTGTTCTTTACATAAAGATATTAAGTCACACATGAATGACTAAAGAAATAATATGTACTCCAATAAGTCCTTGATGCTTCAGAAGAAATGGAGCATGCATGATAAGGGATCTGTGTACATAAAATGGTTGATAAAAAAGTAGATATGAAATAATAAATAATTTTTAAGTTAGTTATACTGCACAGGTCAAACACAAAGGGATAAGACTTTTCATTCTGGAGTTTCACCCTACAGAGTAAAACAATATGTTTGCCACACAAAACTGGCCATCAACTAAATAATTATTACCTGTAAAAGTGTAGTCAAGCACACTCGATGAAATAGTCCTATCTTCTGAACACATCTCAGAAATAGTATGGCTTACAAAAGTCAAAATATGTCTATAACTTTTAAACTACTGTCTACAGGGGAGATCTGTGCTCAGCTTACTTTAATTTAATCTTACTGTTTTGAAAAACAGCATCTTTCTTAAGTTGTAATAGGTAAATAGATAATTAATGAAGCATTTCCTCATTGTGTAGGGTACATCATTAGGGGAGCTGTACATTTTTTTAAATATGAACTAAGGTGGGAGGATGGAGCAATGATGTGAGATCAGGAGTACAATTAGCTAAGGAATAATATCTCATTTGTGAACACAGATCTTTGGGCTTGGCCTTAGAAAAACAAAAACAGTTGTTGGAGAGTGAACAAAGATATAATTAGAATTCTGAATTACCTGGGAACCGTAGTTGTAAGATATGCAACAGTCTTACAACTACTATCCAAGTCAAACATTGAGTAGATAAATGTTTAGCAACATTGTTTTTTACAGCAGTTCATCTTATACACTTGGTGTTCTCGGGCATCTTTATTCAATTTTAACTTAGCTGTCTGAAATGCGTTCTGCTCAAGCAATGGTATGAAATGACTTTGGAAGACCAAATTAACATAAATTTCCAAAAGGCAATGACCAGCCTCTGCAGCCAAGCTGTTATTCAGTTGCGTATATTCTGGTAAATTACACTCAGTAATTTCTTTTTTCACTCCTGCAGCCTAGGAAAGTACGTTGGCAAAATTATCTTAGTCTCTCTTATATACCCTAATCACAGTACTCTCCATGTGCTACTTTAAATATGTTTTTACACATTTAATATTTTTGCATTTTTTTACAAAGTATAACAGCATTTTTTAGTATATGCCTTTTATAGCATGTTTTTCTGTTTGCTTTTTTGCAGCATATAGCTACTTTCAGTTCCTGCTGCTTATGTATGAAAATGGAGTTTGCAGGAAGCTGGTCATGTGATTATGATAGTGTAAGATATGTGAAGTTTGCTTCTGAGTAAAAAAGCAGACTATTTCATTTTTTTTTTCAGATAAATGGTGTAACATTTCAATAAAGATTTGTTTGTACTCATAACCAAAATAAGAAAATAATTATATGAATCATCTACATTTCTGTTTATAGAAGTCTTGTTTTTGTCCATTGTTTTTCTGTTGCCACCTGGTTGGACTTTCCCATATTAAATGAAGCAAATTGTAACACTTTTGAAGGAAGCCCTAGCCCATATTCATAGAAACCTTTAACAGTATGACAGAATTTTTCACTTATGTTCTTTCCTAGAAAATCTTAGAACTTACATGCCATTCCTGGCTGTAGATTCATATTTTGCTAGGATACATTTCTCAGTGGATGGGTGTATCTGTTTTTTTGTTTTTTTGCACATTTTTCAATGCTGTCTGTAACTATTAGCTATAGAAATTCAAAAGCAGTTCATGCAGATTTAATTACTTTGCAGTTTGCTAACAGAACAGATTATGCTGTTTAGAGATTAAATCAGTAGTGCATATAAGGACATTTATCTAATTTTCTTTTTTTAGTATTTATGAGCTGCTGAGAAAGTTATAACCATGTAAGGGTGAACTTCTTCTTTCGGCTGCTCCCGTTTGGGGTCGCCACAGCAGATCAACTGTTTCCATTTCCTCCTGTCCTTTGCATCTTGCTCTGTCACACCAACCACCTGCATATCCTCTCTCAGTCATCACATCCATAAACCTTATCTTAGGCCTTCCTCTTTTCCTGTTACCTGGCAGCTTCATCCTTAGCATCTTTTTCCCAATATACTCTGCATCTCTCCTCAGCACATGTCCAAACCAACGTAATCTTGCCTCTCTGGCTTTGTCTCCAAACCTTCCAACCTGGGCTGACCCTCTAATATACTTATTCCTAATCCTGTTCATCCTCGTCACAACCAGTGCAAATCTTAACATCTTCAACTCTGCCACGTCAAGCTCTGACTCCTGCCTTTTTGTCAATGCCACTGTCTCCAACCCAGATAACATAGCTGGTCTCACTACCCTCTTGTAGACCTTCCCTTTCACTCTTACTGGTACTCGTCTGTCACAAATTACTCCTGACACTCTTCTCCACCCACTCCATCCTGCCTGTACTCTCTTCTTCACCTCTCTTCCACACTCATCATTACTCTGAACTGTTGATCCCAAGTACTTAAACTCATTCACCTTCACCACCTCTACTCCCTGCATCCTCACCATTCCTCTATCCTTCCTCTCATTCACACATATATTCTGTCTTAGTCCTGCTGACCTTCATTCCTCTTCTCTCTAGAGCATATCTCCACCTCTCCAGGGTCATCTCCACCTGTTCCCTACTCTCACTACAGATCACAATGTCATCTGCAAACATCATAGTCCACCGGGACTCCTGTCTGATCTTGTCTGTCAACCTGTCCATCACCATTGCAAATAAGAAAGGGCTCAAAGCTGATCCTTGATGTAATCCCACCTCCACCTTAAATGCATCCATCACTCCCACCGCAGACCTCACCGCTGTCACACTGCCCTCGTACATATCTTGTACCACTCTTACAAACTTCTCTGACACTCCCGACTTCCTCATACAATACCACAACTCCTCTCTAGGCACCCTGTCATATGCTTTCTCTAAATCCACAAAGACACAATGCAACTCCTTCTGACCTTCTCTGTACTTCTCCATCAGCACTCTCAGAGCAAACATCACATCTGTAGTGCTCTTTCCTGGCATGAAACCATACTGCTGATCACTAATCATCACCTTCCTTCTTAACCTAGCTTCCACTACTCTTTCCCATAACTTCATGCTGTGACTGATAAACATCCAAAATGCATGTGCATTCCTATGTTTGTATGTTTTTATTGAGTATTTATATGATAGTCAAGTACTCAGAGCTTTTTTCCCATTAATGGACGTTTTGTTAAATATTCCACATTCCAAACATGGTGGTAATTGCAGTAATGAAAACAATTATTAACCTCAGTCTGAATTTTCTATGGATGCAGTTAAAACATAAATAAAAAAGGCATGGAGGTCACAAAGTAGTTAGACTTCTGGAATAGAGAGCACTAACATTTTTTTCATTGCTTGTATATTTTGTAATACATGCCACAGTACACATGTTCCAGTATTACACAATTTGAAGTCTGGGGTGAGAATTAACATAATACTCCCTGTATATATGAAGGTTTTCGTTATCTTGCTTCATGCACTGAAATACTACTTCTGCTGCTGCATCCGTCTCTATATGATGCTGATACTGTGTTTATCCAATGATGCTTGTGGTCCTATACCATTTATAACTACCATTGTGAATAAGATACATGCAGTGTAGTTATTGTTTCCATCCTTGACAAGCCAACTAACCTTCTTACATATCAGGCACAGGAAAATAATTTTCTTGGGTGGTGAAAGCCAGGGTACATTTTTTGGCTAGGCTTGTATGGGCCCTAGGGCTGATAGCCTAGTACCTACCTATACTTGTTGTTATATAGGCTCATAGGTGAGTACCAGGCAAGCTGCCCTTCTGAGCTATTTTAAGCCTAGCTAATTTCCCTTTCAAAGATGAGAATCAATCTCTGTACCTTGTGATTCTGAAGAAAAGACCTTAACCATTTTACCATCCCTCAGTATGACCTAGGTCACTTATGGCGCATACGTTTGCACTGTGTCTACACTATTGTACTGTTAAACAACTGTGGTACTTGAATTAATCATTAGAGATAATATTTTGTAGAATACAGATCTTATATTTTAATTATTTTATTGTCTCTGTTTTACTGTGATTGTTTACTTAATGTTCTACATGTTGTACCGATACTTTTTTCACTGAAGGTGAACTTTAAGATTACTTATTTTCTGTTAGGTAACAATAAATTAAGAAATAACCTCTAAGGCCAAGTCAAAACATCTTTAGTATCTGGATAAATTGTCATGGCCACATTTGCTGCAGCAAGAAAGTCGATATTTTATTTAGCTAGTAGTGTCAGTGGTGCAATTGGTAGCACACATGTGTTTACTGCTGGAAAACCAGAAGTCTGTGGGCTCTATTCCCACTCCAGTTAATTGAATTGCTGCCACTGTAGTGCAGCATTAGGGGGGTGCTGCTGCACTCCTGAGTTTTGTCATCCTTTGGATGAGACTTTAGATTCCATATGCTTTAGCTGGTGATAGATCAGTTGGATATAAAAGCTCCTATGGCACTTAGAAGGAGTAGGGGAAGTTTCCCAATGCCCTGGCCAAATTTCCCTTAGGAGTATAAATACCACTTTGGGTCTACCCTGTCTAGTGAGACTAACCTGATCAGCAAAGGATAACTAGTTAAATACTGGTGAAGCTTTCAGTACATTGGCCATACTACTGAACAATATAGCTTTTATCAATTTCAGATAAACTCAGTAGTTTGGTCAGTCTTCACTGGTGCTTGATGTCTTAAATGACACAGATTCTTTGTGACCACAGAATAGTTCTGCTGCATCTATTGGGGAAAGCTTAGAATTGTAATATAACCAAATAGTGGCTGAATGTTTTAGCTAAGTCATTCTGTCTTCTCAAAATTCTATGTCTATGTAGGAAGCCTGGAATCATAACAAAATAATAGTGACAGCCATCCTAGGCACTCTTTCTAGCCAGAATTCCATATCATCTTAATGTTAGTAAATATAATGTCACTGCGTTTATTCAGAAATATCATAAATAAATATGTTTCTTCTGTAGATGCACTCTACCTCATGATGGACTCACACAGTCCATTAAGAATTTTTTTTATGGGTTATGTTTCACAAAATCACCTCCATGCTACGTGCTAAGGTATTTCATTCACTAACCTGTTTTGAAAACACCTTACTATTTCTGTACCTATTGATAAACTATCAAAGCAGGAATCAAGCTTAAAACTGTTTTGCAAGATCTAGCAGAAGCAGTTATTTTAAACTGCACTAACCCTGTGATGGTCATACTAACCCATGACTGTAATAGCAAATTTGGATTAGTCATGCTCAACAAAATACAATTCTGTATATTATACTGATTCCACATTTATTTTTGTGATTGAGAAAAAAAAGACACATAACATTACAAATTCTACTTCCTGCTTCCTTCCTTCTTTGTCCAACCTTTCCTATTGCAGCAAAGGTTAACACAGTAAAATGGCATGGATAATATTTCACCTCACAGCTGAAAGGGAGACCAATGAAGTAAGGACCACCTTTCCTCATGCCTAGTACAAGACCTACACTTGCATGTGTTTTTGTATAGTGCACATAAACCTAGAGAAAATCTATTAGCTTATTCAAGAAAATTGCTACACTGTTCTGTCAGTTCAGATTTTAAAGGAATTATTACTCAATAGCCAGAGCAAAAGGTATGCAGAAATAACATTTTAAAATCTTTTGATGAGATATGTGCACTACAATGATTACAATTTTAAATTATTTATTTTACTGTCACTTGTGTTTGCGTCACTTATGTTATAGAGATATCATTTTTGGATGGAATGGATAGGCTCAGTCCATGTATATGGCTAACATATAATTAAGTAAATCAATGACATGATATACTGGGTAAAATGAGAAATGAATGAATAGTACAAAGTAATCATCGCTGTTTCACAACAGTGGAGAAATGCATAACTGCTAGAACACCAGCCAAGAATATATATATGTTTCGTAATATGTCTTATAATTTTATTTTATCTAGTCAAATTAACACTTAGATTTTTGGAGAGATCTGGAGAGAATCAAAATCAGCTGTAGTCATCCCTATATATTTCTTAGCACTATAGCACTGCAATACTGAATTTAAATATTATCACGTAGTGTGAAAGATAGGGGCTCTACTTTTTGTAATCTGAGATAAATATGCAGAAATGTGATATTATCTCACTTTATTTTTAAACTCATCTCAAAAACTGTAACTGAATGAGCCACAATGATTCAGAGAATCATTTATTCCTCTAAGTCTGCCGGGTAACCACAGCTATTAGTGAAGTATCAATCATACCAAACCTTTTAAAATGGTGAGAGTCACAGCTGAAGAATAATATTTGCCAATGTGTGGTCTCTCAACTTGCTTAACAAGCATGAGAGACAGTTGAAGTGTTGTCTTTCAGCTTATTTAGCAAGTGTGGGAAAACAAAAAAAAATGATAGCTACAAATGGACAATGGAGAATAAATACTTTATAGAGTGGAGTTTACACTAGTGTGATCAAGAAATGTTTGAGAAGTCTGAAAAGCAATGAATTTAAAATTCTAACTGGCTAATTTCTTTCAGTGATGCAATGAGACTAGTGGCAACAAATTATGATGCACTTATGTATTTATGGAAGAACATATAGGTGGAAATCAAATCTATTAGAGTGAGAATGGAAGTGACAGAGAGGAAACACTTACAAAATATGTCATGTAAGTGAAACTAGGCTGAATTGTATCATAGAATATCATAAACTGAGAATGATGTTTTTCACTCTCTAGTACATGTTTTTAGGCAATGTAAAATTCCTATGGATTCAAAACTTAAAAGTGAAAAATGTATAGTTTGAGTGGCATGTCTCATTGTTACTAGTCTGAGCAATGCATTTGGTAATCTAGAAACTTTTCTGTACCTGGACAACTTGGAGATCTGATTGGTTTCTCAAACATATTTTAAAGACATGCCCTCTATCCCTCAAATTTGAAGGTTTAATGCATTTTATTATGTCTGTCTATGTGGGTTAAGCAATGTCATCTCTAGCAATACTAGGCACACACAAAATTAAGGAGCTAGATGTTCAAAAAAAGGGTTGAAATTAAGTGTTTGTAGTAGCAATTAATGAAACTGAATACAACATTGGGGTTTGCTACTGCATCCATCCATGTCCACCAAAGATCCTACAGAATCCCTTAATACACTACCAAATGTGGGATCTAAGATAATCACATTATATTAAAGTATTTTATTTGTCAACATATTGAGTAAAAACATTACATTTTAAGCAACTGATTTAATCATCTCCTTCTGGGCTTTGTTAATAAGAATACACCTGAGTAGGTAGTTAAACCAGCCACAAGATATAGGAATATTATAAATGTAGTAATCATCACCCTAAGCCCTTGGTGTCACACTCATGATGTTATTCCTTCCTTGTTATCCTTCGACCATAATACACTTGAATTTTATCTTAAAAACACACTATATAAGAATGTTGGCCTCATGCATGTAAGGAGATGGCAAATAAGCTATAAATATAATTTGTCCTTTTCTCATTCTCTTTGTAACATGTATAACTATTGTGCTGGTTTTTCATTCATTTCCTAAACTGGAAATACAATAATTCCATTTCAATATAAGGCAGACACCAGATCATTTGCACCATTTCCCTTTAATAATGGACAAAGTAAAAATAGGACTAAAACTCACTCCTAACATGCAATACTGAGTCTACAGTTATGTGTGACATACACTTAAAGTCAAAGAATCTTTCTGTTTCAATAAAGATTTTAAGTCAAAGCATGGTTTACTATGGAATAAACAAAATGTTACACAGAAATCATATAAACGTGTAAAGACATACTTTGGGATTCATTATCAATCATGTAGGCTTTACTCTAAGGCTATGTGATTTATGAGTGTTAGCATGATGATCAGCCGCGTTAATCGAATATGCATGCTGCTCACCACACTTACACATTTGCAAGCGCTTTTTGTGGCCAGCAATAGTGTTTGTGACCAGGGAAGAGAGTTTGCAAGCACAAGCATGGAATGCAGGCAAAACGGCTTGCCTATAAGCAAACATAATATACGAGCACGCGCTGTAGCCAAGAAAGTACTAAGGGCAAGTGCAGTAAAAGAATTCTGAAGCAGGGGAAGGAAAATGGTGAAACTGTACTCAAATAGCATTGGTTGTACCGCAGAAGGAAGTAAGTAAGGGGGAAAGTACTCAGATACAGCAGGTGAAGGAGCTGAAGTGCAAACATTTGTAACATAAGTACTGACATACTGATATAATGATAATTAATCTCAATGACAAAACCTGTCTTATGCACATTAAAAACTGACATGCTAGCAAAGGATGTGAATGGGACATAAGGCTACAGTGTAACAAAAGGCATTAATATGATAAATACATGTTAATAACATGCTGAGTTGTGATAACGGTTATCAATGACAGTAGACACATTATGGGATAAGTGCATAGACTGTAGTTATTACACATGAGATGTATATACAGGGAATTTAAGTATTCTCTGACACCACTGATGTATTCTCCACTTCAGCCTGTATACACAAGAAGAAATGGGCCTTACAGCTTTTGTGTCATGCACATCAGAAAGGGGCATGTTTTGCCAATAACTGTTATCTGCACCCATACGAAAGGGTTTTATCACTTATAAACATGTGACAGACAGGAATGTGCTGTGTATATTCATTTAAATGCTAAATGGTAATATAATAACACTTGGCACAGAAAAATGACAAATGAAAACACAGATCTGATGACATTTCATGATTTCAAGTTTCCATTGGTAAATGATTATACTGGGAATGCTCACAATGAATTACAGGGAACAGTAACATAACAGCACTTCCACAGCATCAACACACAAGAAAGTGTCATAACAGTAACCCAGTCACACTTTCTGATGATCTGACAACATGATATACAATAAGAAGCATTTTATGTAAGCCCTTATCTGCCATAAAGCTGTACAGTGTGAAGAAAAGAATTGCCATAATAACGAAATGTTTGGATGAAGAAAGGCAATACAGAGCATAATTATTTCAAAAATAAGCAATGTCTGTGAGCAATAAATGACATAATAAACATTCACATCTTGCTGTTTTTGAACACGTGCCAGGACAGATATCAGAGGGATGCACATGAATCATGAATGCCACATATATATGCATATCGTTTGTATCCTGAAGAACACCCTTGACGGGCTTGCAACACTTTCCTATCATAAGGGGTATGGATGCTCTATGTTGTAGGACAAGGTCTAAAAAAGTGGCCCTCTGACTGTGCCATAAGTATTCTCTGTGTGTAAGCCACCTCTGTCTGGCACAGTTGTCAGACAGATGCTACCAGATTCAACCCCCTGCCTATGATACAAGCCTCTTAGAGACTTCTGTATTGACTGAGTGCACCATAGGCAATAGCAATGGATGCTATCACAATAGCTGAAATCAGTGTGTGAAGTAAGAAAGGAGTTATGATTATAATTTAAACAATCTCATTTAGTCAGAATGCTAAAAAGGAGCTGCACATGTTACTGTCCACACAACAGTGAATGGTATAACGTTAATGCTTCTATGCTAAGGAATCTGTTTCCATCATACAATGCACAATTAAACCACATTCTTTCTGTGTAGGTATGCTATACAAATCAGTATGCAATGCATGCATCACAGGAACACTCATAACATGGCATGACATAACAAGAATAACAATTTAATTGCCATGCAATCACAACATGTGATTATATATCATTGTCCAACATAAAAATTGATATGAATAACTAGATAACAATTTTTTTTGTGCAACATCATTACATTCATATAATGTTGCCCTTTTCTGAAACTGAACAGCAAGCTATGAAAGTCTACTGGATAATGAAATGTGGACTAACCACAAGTGCCACACTGGAAGTCTTCACACAAGTGTGACACTCCACCTATGCTAAGTCATTACATCATATGATTGTGTCACAAACAATCCTTTTTAGATAAAAGGGATAGGCGACACCTCTCCTACTGTAAATGTACACATTATAACTGAGGTGGTTGTCATTTTATGCATTACAGTATAAAGCCACACAATGCTAGCTCTCAGTGAATGTGGGATTTGAACACCTGAGTATTTGACAACAGAAAATACATGATATTGTAGAGAATTACTGTGCATTGGTAGAAGTGTGACTACAACTGTGAGACAGGTTGGTATTTCAAGGCATTACATCATGGGATTGCTGCAAGGGATATGAGTGCCTGTAATTGCTGGAGTAAGGCAACAACGTACAGAATATTGTCTCATTTCCTTGTGCCAGAGGAGAATGTTTACTACGACTGTTATGTAAGGAGAATATAATCACGTGTCATCATTACTCTGAATAACCACATTGTTATGTGAGAAATTATCATAGTTTTTGTAAGAGGAATCAACATCTATATGCATACACAGCAGATGTGTTTGACAAGAGTGTTAGCACCATGTACAGTCACAATAAGTTTGAGACAATATAGTCTGAGCAGTAATGGCTGGATATGAACTAACTACCTAAGGCCACAAGCTAAAGATTAGTGCTTGAATTACAAGCACTGCACAAGGTGCTGCTGTACAACTGTGGTAGTGCACAGTTAAATGGATGACATCAACATTGTTTATTAGCTGGATATTTATGCTAAAAAGTGGTTGAAGGGCACAATAACACTGTGCAGCTACATATCATATATGCATTTGAAGAACAGCCTACACAGTATGAGAGTGAAAGACACACTCACAGCTGGACTCAAACCTCTTACCTGTGTATTTACACAATCTACAAGGCACAGTATCAAAGCCGTGGACCACAAGTGAAGCCATTCTACAACTGTAAGATGCTGCAGTTATGTAAGCATTATGTAATCATTGTGTTTCCAAACATACCTTTTCCCTGGGGATGTTAGAATTTGCTTGTTTAACATTCTGCCACTGAAAATGCATCTCCTAATTGGAAGTATACATAAAAGTGATTGTGAGGTAGCCAACTATATATGACAGTAATCACAGTCACACTATTTAAGTGGTGATGGACTCAAACCCCCTACTTATTTAGTTACACAATCTACAGAGCAGAGTTTCAGCAGAAACACCACCGGAAAATTCTGAGTATAAATGAGGCATACAGCGTCTATGAAGGGATGATATCCAGCAATGTATTACCAAGGAGCTGTGTGTGTTAAAATGACTTTTACAGCCATCTGGTGCTGTAAATGTTGTCACTGCAAATTTGTATAAACCAGTCCTGAATCCATTTACAGCCTCACAGACAATCTTAGAAAGTAATCACTGCTATATACGAACCTCCTACCTATCTAATTACAAATTGTAGAGAGCAGTGTAATCCACAGAAGATGTCTGACTTTTAAAGTGTGAGAGTGTACTTTAGAAAGAATGACACCATCAGTGTGTCGCAGAGATGTTGTTGTGAAAGGTACGATAAGTGGATGGTAGAATTATCTAGCAGTTTAGAATGTTGCTCCAGAGAGGAAGTTGATTGAGCACAGCTGAGGTCGAGAAGATGCTTACCTTACTCTATACACTCCCCTATCACATGCACACAAGCTTCCCACAGTGAGAATCAAACTGCCTACTTATCTATTTACACAATATATAGAGCACAGTGTTAGTTACAAGTGCCACAGGAGAAGCTGTGATTCTCAAGGAATAAGAGAGTGCACTTTTAACAGGATGACGTCATTGTGTTGCAGAGAGGATGTTTCTATTAAAAACGAGATAGAGTGCAGAGGGAGCTGTGTGCAAAGTTAAATTTATTCTCCTTAGTGGAAGTGAACATAGCACTTTTGACATTAAAATGCTGCTTACTAGTCACTATACCAACCCCCAGACACACACAAGTTTCCCATGGTGAGAATCAAACTTCCTACCTATCTCATTAGTATTAATCGAAAGAGCCTCAAGAGAAATCAAAATTTGATTATGTGAAAAACAACATTAGTAATTAGTAAAAATTCACTGTTTGGAACAGATAATATTGTGCATCACAGGTTTTATGTGTATACAGGACAACATAACAGCACTGTCATTATCCAATGTAATTACATACTTTTCTGTTAAGATTTATATACTGTCCTTCATGTATATTGCATTACTGTGAGGGAAAAGTACCTTTCTTTCAGTTTGGGATGCCAGTGACAATTACAGTTGTAAACCAGTGGATTATCAATCAAACATTATTGCCACTTCATTCCAAATGATTGCACGTCTTGTCTTATGCTTGCAAAATGTACATTGACAAGACAAACATATATTTCCTGAATAGGACAGTTTACTGCGGAACAACAGTGATGGATTATGTGTGACTAGGGTAACCAACATCATTTATTAGCTGGATGTCTATGCTAAAAAGTAGTTGGAGTGCAGACATACGTTAACAGACTGAATTAAGTGAGTCAGCATCACTTTCAAATCAAGATAACTTGCTAAAATTCAATACTAAAACCAGTCAGTAACAGTTAGCTAATGCCTGGATTAGAATACTTGAAAGTATGCAAAAATCTGGCTGCAGATCTGAGCATTATTGCATCACACCACAGTGGAATTCCTTCTTCTTTAAGTAACACAGTGGAAGGACAATGACAACTTACTGAAACAGAATGTGTGAACAGAGAGAGAGAAAGAGAGAGATACAGACAGATGGAGAGAGGAATAGTAACAATATTTTTTGTGGGACACGTAGTACCATCTTTATAGTGAGTTACTCTTACTTATTACCTCATTATTAATCAGTACAATAAAGTGCTTACTATGGGGAAAAATAAAGGGTTGGAAGGTGCCACCAACATTAAGATATAAGCAGGATAACTGTGGCTTAGTATGTCTCACTGTTGGGGCTCCAATGTTTTTACAAATGATATCTTGCTGCAAGGTTGGGAGGGTGGCCTAATGGTTAAGGTGTTTGTCTTACAAACACAAGGTGCAGCGTTTGAGTCTCACAAGGGATAATTGGCTAGGCTTAAAATGGCTCACAAGGGCAGTTAGCTTAGTACTAACCTATGAAACTATTCAAATGGTAAGTTAAGAAAATGTTGTAAATGGAGAGTAATACAGATGTTTGCAGTTAAATATATAAGAATATGAAATGTCATAAAATAATAATTTGACCTACAGCTGTAATTGAACCCATGACATTATGCAAACAGGGTATTTATATCAACACATCAAATAGGAACCTACAGTCCATTGCATCCAGCAGACTAAGAAATGTTACAGTAACTGTAAAGGTAATGCCTTCAGTTCACCTTAACTCTGTATTCCCATAGTGCAGCAGGTTTAAACATTTGCAGGAAAATAACTGGACTACTGCAGTTGCTTTTCTTCAGCTTTTGCCATACAAAGTTAAGCAGCACTCACCGTCACCCAGCATTGATGGATGATGCCAACCTTTGCACAACTGCTGAGGACTAAAAAATGAAGATTTTTCCATGGGCAATTTCTGGCCATGCATTGTGTGTGATTCTCTGTTTTGACCAAATTAAAGGTTTGAAAAGGGATTGATAGGACAGTGGTGAAAATGGGTAGAGTGGGGGGCAAGAAGAGGGTAGGACACATGGGAAAGAAAACAAGTATTTGCAGGAGGGTGGTGGGAAATCACAATAGCTATCCACATCTTCAGAACATAAATGCAGAATTGTACAATGCATTTCACAACTTTGGGGAGTCACCACACCAGGGATTGGTGACAACGGAATAATGTTGTACAGCCAAAATGACCAAATTGAGTATGTCAAGAAGACACATATGTATGGGGCATACATTTTTATGGGACGTGCCTATGTTCTCTATTTTTCAAATGAGAGAGGAATGTTGGGGGTTAGGAATATTGGAGTCAGGTTGGTAGAGTAGGTTAGGAAGCAGGCACAGACATACAGGGCATACAAGACAGACAGGGATGATGATGAGCCTGGGGGATATCATGACTGGGGATCGATAGGGGAAATTGTAGGTGCACCAACATCTAGTTTAAAAACAGTACAAAGCTATCCTTACCCTTAGACTGTCATCACTGTTGCCAGTGTCATTTGCCTGGTTCAGCGTCAGACATGGAATTGATTTAGCAATGGGATTCAGAACCTTTTCAATCCTACTTATTTGGGCACTGAGGCTTCTCTCCATTACATCTTCCACCAACCTTGCCAGCTCCTACTGGGTGACAAGAATATCACCCCCACTCATAGTGTTCTTGCAGGGTACCAGTGCATCAGCATGTAGGGTAGAGTTAGCTGTTGCAGGTGGAGCAGGTAGGGCAGGGGTTGTGGAGGCAATGCTGACAGGTTGTGACCACAAAGTGCTAGTGTCTGTGCTGCCACCTGTGGAGGTATGGCAGGCCAAGCCACAGTGGATTATGTATACCTCATTGTGCTTTTGTTCATTTTGTTTTCAGCAGCAAGTTATGCAAACAGAAGAATTTAAAGACATAAAAAAGAGATATAGGATGGAGCAGGCAAAAACAGAGATAATTAGATCCATGGCATGTAACATTATTTTATTTTTTCAATACATAAACAAATATGAAAAATGAATATGTGCACCTTTGGTGCATCCAGATATGATGGAAAGATATTTTGTGAGTCATAAAAATAAACACATCTCACTGCTGGGATATAAAAAATAGGAGTCTTTATTTGACCATGTCATATAGGATGCATGCATTCATATGTAATAATTGCACTTACCATAACTGAATTGTTTATGACATTCATTATTGCTGTTAATATGTTAGAAATGGTATCCTGTAATAAAACCCAATTGCTGCTTCTGAGTATTGAACTCACACACAATTAAGCTGGTGTAGTTATTGCCTAATGCAAGCAACAAAAGCTATTACAGAAATCATGCATGCTTGATATCAAGGTTGAGGTGTGCTTGCTCAAGATGCTAGGGAGGGAAAGACTGAAAATACATGTCTGGCTTGCATTTGGATCTGAGGAATACTTAATCCATGCTTCTCTGAGGTGAGTTAGTCTCTCCTGATACACTCATGGTTTGCTGCTATTTCCTCTGCAGCTGTACAGTAGAGAAAGAGAAAAGAACACATATGAAAGGATAATGAATAACTGTTGTGGCTGTCTAATGCATGCTGTATCATTATATGTTGATGGGTCAGTATAATTGACAAGTATTGGGTGCTTGCAGTCTTAAATTCATTCTCTCTTCAGCTTTGAAGGTCCTGCATGTGCTTTTTCATGGCACTATAGTGGTGGTGACATTATTCCCCAGTGTGTGGAATGACAGTTGCACTGGAGAATGCACTGACCAAGCTATTCCAAGCTTCTGCCTTATACTGAGACCCAATATAATTCCCCTGCCAAAGCCTATGTCTGTAGCACTTCATGAGGAGTGCCACAAAAATCCTGCAGTCCTCAACATTCCACCTTTGTACTCTAGTTAAGCTAGCAATGTATGCCTGATTTGGCAACTAATTCAGATCTCATATGAAACAGCTTGTGTGCAAGGACTCACAGACTTGCCAACTGCATTTAAACAATTGAAAGCATATAGATTCCTTGGCATTCACTGTAGCAGTACTTACATCAAATAGCACTAAAGGTGTGAAACATGGCAGTGAGATTTGCCACGTTTGATGCTCAAACTATTGACACATGTTACAATGTTCACCAATGAAATGCTTAATGGCTTGGCTTGTAATCTGTGGTGTTTGGAAGTATAAACAGGATGAAATGTGGCATATATTGCTGTTGGGATTTGCACACTGTTAAAAATTCTGTTGTACCATCTGAGAATCAAACTCACAGGATAAAAAAATACAAACATATTGAAACTTTGCTTAATATTTCTTAATGCTACAGGAGAGCTGCCTTTTACATGTGATAATTAGAAATATACTAATTTCAGAATAAATGGATATATACTTCAGAGAGGTCTATGTCTAGGTATATGTATGACTTTAAGTAGTCACGAGACTGCATTCCTACATAAAAGGCAATATTTCTGTTTGTAAACATATTTCAGATGGATAGAGTTGTATAACTTGAGAAATACAAACTGGGAAATGTTACATACATACTTCACATGACATACTGTCCTAACCACATAGTTAGAATGTGTAATAAATCATAATGATTATAAAAAAACAATTGTGCCCATCATTCCTATGCAAGTGAATTTTAAAATAAATATTCTCATTGTTATGTTTAATAAATTTTGCACACATTGTCTTGGGGTTATATAATGAAGCATTAATGATAAATGATAAACAAAAAATTTTAGATATATAAGCATTACTGATTCATTGCTTGCAACAACCATATTTATCATTCTCATTTGTATTTAGGTTTACATACCTAATCAAAATGTTGTGAGAAATGGCATTCTGACATCCTTTATAAAGTATCTGTTAGATGGATTCAAACCTGTAATCACCCGTGGTCTTTATCTACACTCATTGCACTTACATCTTGTGCCAGCGAAAGATATGTGACAGATAAAATTGCACCACTCAGTACTGTCCCGAGTGCTGACAAAAGCATACCTTTCCCAGGTGGGCTGTGCTACAGAAAGCAGCCCAAATTAAATGTTTCAATTTTTTCATTCTGGAGTGAAACCTATTTGCGTGCCACTTGGCAGTTCACAAATGCAAAAGGCAACAAAGTAGCAAATGATATGAAATTGAAATTGTAATGAAAGAAAAAAATTAAATTTGAATAATACTTTCAACACTGGCTTGCAATATCAGAACTTGTGTTATACCTCATGACAAGTTCAGGTAATGGGGGGTGGAGCCTAGATGGCGAACTGAGAGCAGTGAATTTTGAGAGCTCCATAAACTAGTATAATAAATAATATAGGAAAAGTTTATTATTTTCAAGTTTAAAACATCAAAACTCTATAGATAAACTGCTAAACTACATAAATATCAATTTTGGTGGAGATATACAAACATTTTTTCTGAAAGTAACTTTGAAAAAAGAACTGCAATTGATGACATCTACCTTACAGGAACTATCTTTGAAGATGGACGGCTGTAAAAATGACTTAGAAAACCTCAAATTAAAATCTCAAAAACAGACTGATAGTCTTAAGGAACTATTACAGCAACACCATGCAAAATAACAAATATAGAGACTTCTCTAAATGACATTAAAGGGAGACTCAAAGAGGAAGAATTCCAAAAAGAATTTCTGCTTAAACAGAATACATTGCTGCTTAACAAAATAGATGACTTAGAAAACAGGGAAAGGAGAAACAACATAAGGATCTTTGGTCTGCTGGAAAACACTGAAGGAAATGACATTATTTCATTTGCAATAACCTGGATTCCTGAATTTTTAGACTTAAAAGAGGGACTTTCATTTGGAATTGAAAGGGACCATAGAACACTGAGGAAACTTGCTTCTAACTCAACAAATACTCCACCTAGATCCAGAGTTATACAATTTCTTTCATTTCTGGGCAAGGAACTAATATTAAAATCTGCTTGGAGAAAATCACCCTTAAAATACAATCAAAGCCTGATAAAGTTTGACAATGATTATTCTTCCAGAATACTCGAACAAAGGAAAAAAGTCTGGCCAATAATAAAACTGTTAAAACAAAACAACATTAAAGCACAGCTGGCCTTTCCAGCCAAGATAAAATTTATTTTTGCCAGTGAGATGAGAACCTTTAATTTCTTAGAAGAAGCTACTATATTCATAAAAAACAACAACATTGTGTATATCCCAGAAGAAATGGAATGGATGGCCCCTACTCTTAAAAGAATAAAAGAAACAAATCCTTGGATTGATGTTAGAAGGAAGAAACAAAAAACTGATTCCAAGATAGCTGTCCCAAAAAAATAACTCTTACAACTACATCTCTTAAAGTATCAGCAGATATGGTACATCAATTGCCATCTGTTTTTATGTAAAACAAAAAAGGAGGGTTTCTTAAACAACTGAGAAACAGTAATGATTTATTCAGAATGTTCAAGGAGTCCAATAATTTTTCACAAAGGTAGGTCAAGATGGGTTACTATTTACATTATTGGGAAAGAAATAATGTATTATATAAGCTAAACAAAGCAACATGTAATACAAACATAGAAGTTTCTATTCCCCTGCTTGAACTCAACGAATACTTATCTTTTTCATTTTTCATTGATTTTACTTATAATAATTTAAGTAATTGATGAACTAATTCAATGAGGTACCATTCATCAGGGTTCAGACTTAAATGTAACAAATTAACATCACATATAATAGCAGTAACAGTAGAATGTTTTGAAAAAAAAATGCAGTCATGGAGATTAATGCCTTCTTCAGTTAAAGTTGTTGTTGTTGTTGTTAGAAATGCCATGTATATTCTGGCTAAGTAATAGTAGCAAGCACTTAGTACAAATGTCATTATTCTTTCTAACTATAGTTAAAATCAGTTATGGCAGGTATCACAGTTAAGAGTGCTATTTGATCAATCCTGATATGGTGTGCGTGAATGCAGCCATGTCTGGCAGCTAGTACAAATGTCATTATTGTTCTATCTAAACATAGTTTATATAAATTATGACAGGTATCATAGCTTCGAGTGCTGTTTGATTAAGCCTTACATGGTGTGCATGGATGCAGCTGTGTCTGGCAGCTGTTGTATATTGCTGTTTTCATCTCTGGGAAGCTGTGGGTTGCGGCTTGTGATTGAGGTTTACTGATGCTTGTGTATTAGGAAGAGACATTTGGTGTTTTAGCCTAAATCCAGGGAAAAGGGGTGGATAAAACTGTGATTTGGGATATTTTGGCAGAGAATAATTTGTTTATACATCTGCCAAGTGAGAGGCGGGAAGGCTGGAAGAATGTGTGGCTATTATTGCTTGTTGTGTTGGCTTGTTGGGAGTTTTATTTTATTTGTTTGCTGTCCGTTCTTTTCCTGGCTGCTGCCTTGCTGAAAGGGAGGGAATTTAGGCTTGAAGTTGCAGTGAAGTGATGCTTTGTTTCAGGTGCATCACAAGCCTCTGGTATGCAGTACACAGACATACTGACAGAAACATACACTCCCAGGTTAATATAGTAATGGAGACAGAGTTGATGATAATGCTTAATGGCTCTGAGGAGCCTCTGGGATGATTCTCGGCAATGAAGTTTTTGGTTTAAAAAAAAAAAAAATATATATATATATATATATATATATATATATATATATATAATAAAAGGGCTGTTTTAAACCACATGTACACATATTTATGGTCTCCCAACACTTCATTTAGCTCATTAAGTTGATTCTTGATGAAAAAAATAATTATAAGTGCAATTTCATATTTAAAATGTATTTTGGTCGAGACACATTAAGGACTTGCATAAGAATGAAAGTCTGAGTTATTGTGAAAGACTAAGAGCACTTGGTCTTGTGCAGTACCCTTTGCAGTGGTCTGGGAGGAGAGCTTGCTTGAACGTGTTGGGCATATGGGGATAGCTGATTCTAGGGGTGTTTGGGGTAGCTGGGAATTGCTAGAGAGTCATCAGATTTCTTTCATGGAAATATCTGTAGGAATGGAAGGTGTGTTGCGTGGTTCACAGGTGGAGTGGCCACTGCATGGAACATGCTGGTAAAATGGAACAGGACAAATATAAGATGAAGCAGTTTGCTGAATTTAGATATTAAAGACAGGATTTAATAACATGGGCTTATGTGTAATAACATTACTGTCATAATTTGTCATAAATATCATACACTACATTGAACATCAATGGGAAGCATAATGATTTTTTTATATAAGTAAATGTGCATAATAAGTCATGTAATTGCTTTAACTTGAATTGTAGTTTTTGTAACTCATCTTGACCATATATAACATTTAAGTGGTTACCAAGGTAACTAATATTTTATACATGAAACCAAACTGACAAAGTTGTTCAAGGGAAACAATAGAAGCCTGTATAATGATATACACTATATTGAACATCAAGGGGAAGCATGATGATTTTCTCATATAAGTAAATGTGCATAACAAGTCACATAATTGCTTTAACTTGTGTGGTTTTGTAACCCATCTTGACTATACATAATATTTAAGCTGTTACCAAGGTAGCTAATGTTTTATGCATGACATCAAGCTGACAAAGTTGTTCAAGGGAAACAATAGAAGCCTGAATTAGGAATGTCACAGAATGTAACAATCACATTCTGACCAAATAGTATTAAATCGACAACAATCACTCAGTTTAACCTTTGCTGATTATACAAAATAGAATGTTGCCATTTAAATCTAAAAACTTTCAGAATATGCCATAAAATGGCAATTTATGAATATGGTAAGGGGACTTGTAATCATTAATCACAATAACTGAATCTGGTGTTTTGTAACCTATAATTTCACTCATTTTATAATAAGAAATGACAGATATAAAAATTCTTATGTGTAGGAAATGGGGCGAAGAGGGATGCGCTAATAATAATAATGCACTAACTTTCATTAATGTTCACATAAAATAAACTTGATCCTTTAAGTAAGATCACAACAAAGTAATTACTTGAATTCTGGCAAACAATGAAATGTAACTTCTGATATATCCAGTAACATACATTGTATTATAAACATTAGTTATAAATATTATTACCATCTATTTATATTAAGTAATATGTTTCAAAAGACTTCATCAATAAGGGTGAATATGTTAAATAACTGTGTGGTATAATCTTTTACTGAGGTTTTATATATGATACATCTTACTTTACTATGATTGAATTTATGGAGTTCAGATGTTCTGGATTGTCAAGGTATAAGTGATAATCTTAGGTTCGTAGATTAGTACTAAGCTAACTGCTCTTGTGAGCCATTTTAAGCATAGCCAATTATCCCTTGTGAGACTCAAACCCTGCACCTTGTGTTTGTAAGGCAAACACCTTAACCATTAGGCCACCCTCCCCACACATTTTTCCATCATATTGGGAATGATTTTCATTACATGGCTAGTGTGAAACTAGTTTTGTTAACATTTATTAATTTAAATTTGTTATTTCACAAAACCATTTTTAGTATGCCTGACCAAAACTTTACTTTATTGGTAAACACTCAAAGTATAAAACTGATAATTTCCTTAAAAAGCTCAAACATATACTTTATAGTTATCAGAGGAAAATGTCTAATAGTCACAAGAAAACAAAAAATGCATAGTCTAAATAACCTAAGATGGATTTAACTTTATCTTTAAATACCAATGGCTTAAACAATCCTAGCAAGAGATCAAATCTACTGAAATATTTAAAACTGAACAAAGCACAAATAGCCTTCCTTCAAGAAACTTATTTCAAAACAAATAACAATTACAAATGGAATCCTAAGGAATATGTGATATTGGCACAATCCATTTATAAGACAAAGACAAAAGGGGTAACAATTTTATGGAAAACAAATGTGATTAACCCAGAAATTATTTATAAGTATGAAGAAAAAGAAGGCCTTGTGGCATTAGTAATAGTTAAATATAATAGAATATGGACCTTAGCCACTCTATACTGGCTCCCAGGCATTGGAACAGGAACTGTTAAAAAACCCTTGGATTTCATCTTTAATAATTATAAATGCAATTTAATATTAGGAGGAGATTTTAACTGTATATCTGATATTTCCGAAACTACAAATAAAAGACCGCTGAGTACATCTGCTGTATCAAAAGCTTTAAACAAATGGGTAGGATCAGTTCATCTTATAGATACTTTCAAATTTAAAAAAGATAAATCTGTGTTGCTTTCTCATCAAGACCACAGATTTGGTACCCAAACTAGAATAGATAAAATATTTGCTGCCCATGACTTACACTCTAAAATCATTAATTTCTCAATCACTCCCTGCCCCTTTTAGACCACAATTCATTGATATTAAAACTTCAAAATGGCTACAAACCATTCAACTCCAGAATTCTGGCATATATAACTAAAATTAAAGAGTTCAAACCCTGCTTATTATCTGAATTACAGTTCTTCCTAGATATTAATTATACAACAGAGATAAATAAAATAATGATATAGGACTCATTAAAAGCTTTCATATATGGTAAAAGCCTAACTTGGTGTGTGTGTGTGTGTGTGTGTGTGTGTGTGTGTGTGTGTGTGTGTGTGTGTGTCTTTCTGCTTTTTCCTGGTTAGGGGTTGTTACAGCGGAACTCCAGTCCGTTAATGATTGGCAGTAGATTTTTATGTGCTGAGTTGCCAGCCCTGACGCACAACCTTCAATAAAGGTATGCCCATTCACGCATGTCTCCACACAGAAGATGCTCTAGCTAAGAGTCGAACAGGACAACATCTTACTGTGAGGCAACAACGCTACCGCAGCACCACCACCGCAGTGGTAAAAGCCTAACTTGGTATAAAACAAAAATCAGAGAATGTGATTCTGAATTATTAGATCTACAATCCAAACTTTTGTCAGTAAAAGCTGAAAAAGATCAAAATCATTTGGTGATGAAAAGAAAGCAGAAGTATTAAACAATAAATACAATGAAATTCTAACACATAAAACTAGTTTAGCTTTAGAAAAACTAAAAGTGAATATCTTGGCCACTTCTCCCAAATATCTACATAATTTATCCACAAGAATCAAAATACAGTCAAAATCTAATAACATTAAAAGTATCTTCCATGAAAACAAAGGGAAAAATGTCTCGAATATAGGGGATATTCTTCATGCCTATAGAAATTACTATATGGAACATTTCCAAAAAGAAAATATGCATATTGATTAATTAAATCTAGATGAAAAATGTTCTAATATAAAAAAAAAAAAAACAGAAAAATTAAAACTAGATCTGCAAGCACCCATATCCTGCAAAGAAATTACAGATACAATAAAAGAGGGCAAAGTAATAATGCTCCAGGTATAGATGGCATAATTATGGAAATATATAAACTTTTTCCTTCAAAGATACTATCCCTCTTCCATAAAATTCTATTAGAAATTCAATCACAAGCTTTAATACCACCCTCTTGGAGATATTCCTTAATCACACCAATCTTAAAGGAAAACAAATCCCCAAACCTCTGCACCTCATCTAGACTGATATCATTATTAAATAATGACTATAAGATATTTATGACAATATTAACCAAAAGAATGAAAATACCACTATCCAAAACAATAAATAATGATCAAACTGGATTTATATATCATAGACACACACATGACAATATTAAAAGGATAATTTCTCTTATTGATTATGTTAATAAAGAAAATAAAGAAACACTCATAACTGGCTTAGATATAGAGAAAGGTTTTGATTCACTGAATTGGGACTATTTATTCAAAATCCTAATGCTATTTGAATTTCCTGCATCCTTTGTTCATCTCCTAAAGAATATATATGCAAATAATTTAGCGTATGTCAAGTTAGGTCCTTTTACCTCTGAATCTATTCATATAACAAAAGGCACTAAACAAGGATGTCCCATGTCACAAATTATATTTGCTCTGGCTATTGAAATATTGGCAGATTCAATTCGTAACAATATAAAAATAAAAGGAATAGATGTTTATGAACAATACAATTCTAAAGTAATGCTATTTGCTGCTGACATATTACTAATACTATCTAATACAAAAGAGACATTAGAAGAATTAGATATATTAATTGACAAATTTTACAAGACTTCAGGACTCCATTTCAATAAATCAAAATCAAAATGTTTATTTTTCAATAAAAAAAAAAGAAATGCAGACTAAGGGGGATCACATCATAGGGAAACAAGAATTTACCTAAAAATATCTAGAAATTGAATTATACAAGTATAATAATGAATTAGTCTCAAAATGCCATGGTGGTAAAGCAGTAGCATTGTTGCCTCACAGCAAGAGGTTCTCTTGTTAGATTTTCGGCTGGAGTGCGGGGAGTGCCTTCTGTGTGGAGTCTGCATGTCCTCCCCGCGGTTGGGTGGGCATTCGAAAGACATGCGTAAATGGGCATGCCTTAGTTGAAGGTTGAACATCAAGCTGGCACCTTGCCATTCATAAAAATCTACTGCCAATCATTAGCGGACCGGAGTTCCGCTGTGGTGACCCCTAACCGGGAAAAGCCGAAAGACAACAACATCAACAAGTATCATCAATACAATTAAAATCTCTGTGGAAAAATGAGACAACATAATATTAACATTTGAAGATAGACTACAGTTAATAAAAATGCTTTTACTACCCAAGATCCTATATATGGCTTTGGCAATACAACTGTTACTAGAAAGGAATATACTTAAAGAAATAAACTCATGCCTAATAAAATTTTTATGATTTCCCAAAAAAACAGAATAGCTTTAATACATCATATCAGACCACGGAAACAGGGAGGATTAAACTCTCCTGTTATAGAAACATATATAAAAGCATCAGTATCTAAAACAATCTCAGATTGGATAAGTACAAATTACTCTGTTAATTGGAAATAATTACTAACTGTAATATCAATAAATGAATTTGATTTACAAATAAATTTCAAATAACAGATAAAAACAATTTGCCATGGCACATATTCTGTATTAGTATGCAATTTAACATAAATAAGCCCAGTAAAACTCATATGATTAATTATTACATTGACTCATTTAGGAAAATTATTAATGCAAATATAGCTTTAAAAATCTGGTTTGATCTTTTAACACCATTTATAGTCACAAAGAACTTTCTAAATAAATTATATAGAGAAATTATTAATTCCTGGGAACAGAAAGGATTTGTTTGTTGGCTTCAGTGTATCAAAGAACTTAAAGTTTTAGATATGCAAGTAATAAAAACAACATACAAAATTCCACAACAGGACAGGCTAACTTTACAGAGTATTCTGTCATATGCTCAAGACTTAAGTAGAATAATTAACAATTCTTCATTTAAAGAAATACCTAAATTTACAAAATACATATATAAAATCATATATAATGACTTTGACATGGAAACAGTATTTCAAAATTTTACAAAATATTGATAAACTATAAAACAACACCCAAAACCACATATTGGAAATATATAACAAAAGGGCACTCATTACAGTTAACTGAATATATTAAAATAAATATCTTATTATCAATAAAATATGCATCCTTTACACAATACTGGAATGTTTTTAATTGGAAATGCTTACACAGAGCATTCTTAACCCCAGACAGAATCAGTAAAATTAGTTCTTCCATAAAAGGAATATGTTGGAGATGTGAGCAAGTACACAATGCAGATTGGAACCACATTTTCTTTGCTTGTGTTAAAATTAAGTCATTTTGGAATGGTATTAATAACTTTCTACAAGCTTTATTTAATGAATCATTTTATTTAACTAAAGCTCTTGTATTATTAAATGTGAACGAAGGTCCTCATTTGAATAGGTCAAACATGTATCTAGTATGGACTATACTTGCAATTTCAAGGAAGTGTATAACAAGAAGATGGAACACAAACACAATACAAACTTTGGAAGACTTCTACAGCCTACTGAAGACCACAGCATTATTGGAAATTAAAATTAAAGAACTAAGAATTTATCCAAAGCCATTTATCAACAACCCTTGGGGAAAAGTCTCATCGTTGATTGACACTATACAATAATTGATCAGACACTCTGATTATGGAGTGGACATACTTATAAAGTAATTTTATACATTAAAATCTGATATAGTGTCAGACTAATGTAAATAGTGTACATAGTTATTTAAGATGTTATGTATAAATACTATGGAATTCATTCAAATGGATTTGAAAAATAAAAAAATTTTGAAGAACAAGTTCAGGTAATGGTAGTTATCATAACGAGAACACACAGAAATTGACATCTTCTCATTCATGACACACCACATGCAACCCATACTGACATACATTGAAAGGGGACTGCCTTATTCTAATGAGGGATGCTTATGCCATTTTGATAAGTAATCTGTCATATGTTATACACATCTCAGCATTCATCCTGTTCTTAAATATCTGTTCTCAAATTTTGGAAACTATTTCTGACATTATGCATAACAAATGTTGTCATTAACAAGGCTTATAGATGATTTTAATACTATAACACACTGGTAATAGCAAGTCACAAGGACTATAGGTAACATATTCAGCATTTATCACCTATATTTTAGGGTGTGCAATTCATATTCTAAAATGTATGTCTATCATTGCAGCTGACACTGTCTATCCTTACTACTTCATTACCTCAGATACTGAAATCAAATTAGATTATATTAAAAAAGAGCTATGCAAACTGGATCCAAACAAAGCACAGGGAGGACACAGAATCAGTACTAATGACCAGAGGACACTTCAGCATGAATCTGCAGTACCATTATATCTATTATTTAGTAGGTCACATAAATATGGAGAGATTCCTCAAGATAGCAGAAATGTGACCAAACTGATAAACCTTCTGACGTAATTGAACCAGTGAAGGAATATCTGATGGTGGTTCTGCTCAGTGTTAGAAGTCTTAACAAACAACTCCACTCCCTGCAAGCCTTCCTCTCCCTGGAGAGTGTAGAGATCTATCTAGTAATGGAGACGTGGTTTAAAGTCACTGACAGTATCCCACCAATGCAAGGTTATAATGCCTCTCACACATTTAGATCAGCTACTGCACAGGAGGGAACTAAAAGTGGAGGAGTCTCAGTCTGTATTAAAATCAGCCTCAGTTCCAGCCTACTTAAAGTGTATGACTCACTGGAACTCATAGATGTATAACTCATCATAAACAGGGTCTCATACCATATCCTCACAACCTATAAGTCTCCCTCCCTGTCCCAGGAAAGCCATACTACCTATCTCAGTGTACTAGAGTCCCTCACCATTCAAACCAATACGATATTCATATGGGATCTCAACTACCCCTCTATAGACTGGCAATCCTACACCACTTCTAATGCACAAGCCCAGCAATTCCTAAACTTCATTAATACCATCATCCTGGAACAGTTGGTCTATTCTCCTAACAGGGGTATAAACATCATTGGCCTTGTACTCACAAACATGGGGGAGAGATATTTCTCACCCAGTGTAATGGTGTCACTCATGAGATCTGACCATAAGGCAATACTGGTTGAAATAAAAATTAAATTTGGAGACCCAGTAAAACCAAAAACTTTGGGAACTATTCCAAAGCTAATCCCGCTGTACTAAGCCACACCTTGTCTAAATCCCAAGCAACCCAGTAAACACCATAGCATATGCTGAGCTATTTACAAAGTTCCTCTACAGCCATTTTGATAGATGCATAGAGCAAGCTATGTCTACTCTTATTAAGAATAAGGTAAACCCAAAAGACAAGCCAGCTGGTGGAATCACAATATCAATCAGTTAAACAACAAAATAAAATCTTGGACTAGTTTAGAAAGAACAAAGGCCCATATAGTAAAAAAAAACCCTGACCAATCTAAATAAACAGCTAAGAGGGTTAATTAATACTTTAAGGGCTAAATTTGAAGAAAAATAGTTTCTCAGTCAAAGGACAACCACAAAGCTTTCCACAGCTATATCCATAATCTCAAGGGAAATACGTAACAATACTCTGAACTGATTGTAAATGGCATCACCTTTACTGAACTGGAGGCTGTTGCCAATTTTTTGGCTGACAGGTTCAGTTCAGATTTCTACCCTTACTCCCCCTAGTAGTCCAAAGGAAATACCACATGCCACAATTCCCCTAATCATTACTAGGGAATGGGTCTTCAATGCACTTTCCAAGGCCATGTGTTCAACATCCCGAGATACTTACTAAATAGCATGAAACATGACCTCTCTGGTACACTTGAATCAGTCTTCAACTGGAGCCTATAGTCAGGTTTTGTGCCCAAGGCATGGAAGATGGCTACAGTTGTCCCCTGCACAAAGGTGGTCCAACCACTGATCTGGGTAATTACAGGCCCATAAGTCTGACTAGTCTCATATGTAAGGCCATGGAAAGAATCATCATGGACATGATAAATGAGGATATAGGTGACCTGCAAATGCTGGACTCATCACAGTTCTGCTTTGTTAAAGGAATTTATATTAAATCTAGTGGACTTCTTTGAGAGGGTCACTAAAGCAATGGATGAGGACAAGACTGTGCACACAATGTACCTCAACCTGGCCAAGGCTTTTGATACAACACCCCACTTAGGTATTAAAACAAGCTGACTAAGTTATTTACAAACCCTTTTATCACCCACTGGATAGCCAGCTAGCTCACTGATAGGACCCAGGAGTTCAAAATAGATGAGGCCACCAACACCAAAAGCCAGTTACTAGCAGAGGGCTCCAGGGCTCTGTACTTGGCCCACTCCTTTTGGAAATCTATTGCTCTGAAATGGAAGCAAATGCTGAAGGTTTATGGCTGACTAAGTTTGCAGGTGATTGCAAGCTGGGGGTTATCATTAACTCCCCTGCAGACACTAGTATTCTGCAAGGAGGCCTATTTCTGACTAACAAATGGTGCCAAAGCCATGGTCTTAAACTCAATGCTAAGAAATACATAATTTTACCCTTTGGGAAGTCAACTTTCTTGGTAAATTACCTTGTTGATGATACACTCCTGAGAGTCGAGCAAGTGGTCAGGGAGCAGGGGAATCACAGAGACTATAGACTTCCTTTTGACCACTACATGGCCACAGTAGTGAGGAAATTCTTTAATGTTGTGCAACTGATAAGTAAGGGTATGGCATCTAAGTCCAAAGAGGTATTATTTCATTGTACTCTTCCCTTAACAGACTAATCATAGAATACAGTGATCTCTTTGGTATGTACCTAACTGGGCTTATGCAGCAACTAGAGTGACCTTGGAAGTTTCTTACAAAAAGAATATAAGGCATAACAAACTTTCTCTTTATTCAGTCTCCTATAGACTGCTGAGGGTTGGTGCATACCTGGCTTGCAAGGCATTGGCAAACTCCACACATATGAGTCTCTTGCATATTTCTAAGTTAAACAATACCAGAAATACAAGGTCTAGGGACCAGAATTTTGTCTGTGACTTAAACAGAACATGTTGGAGAGACAGATATGTGCCCCAGAGACTGCCCCTCTGATAGAGCAGGCTTCCCATCCATGTAAAGCTGAGGTCATCAATTACCCAATTCAAGTCTAACCTTGACCAGTGGATGGGGAATAGGAAATTTACACTGGGCCTGGCAGCCATGTCCCTTATGAAGACAGGTATCTTATACATTCCTGGCCATCAATGTCCTATTAGGATACATGATGTCATTTTTCTTTCAGGATAACTTGGCTAGGCTTAGAAAGGCCTCCTGGGTCATTAGTCTAGTAACAATCTCTGAGTCTATGAATTGGAGACATGAACTTGTTAAACCTGTCCTTAAGGGAAAGGAGAGTAGGACAAACCCAGAGTTATACAGACCCATACATTTATTTTCATGCTGTGGAAAAATAATGAAGAAGACTTCTTACTAAGTTGGCCACTGTCCCCTTTAGTTTGACCAATAGACTTATATTGCATATGCCAGTTATTTAGTCTCAGGAAATGACAAACAACTGTTTTAATTGCATCTCTTTGTTAATTGCTTTGTTCTGGCTATAAACTTGACCTGAGGATGGGAATCTCTAAAACACAAATTCCTTTTCATAACTATGCTACTCTTTAGCTTATCCAGTATTCTTCTGCTCCTACTGTGCCATCTTTTATCCTGCCATGACTCAAGAATATAACACAGCATCTCTCCAAATCTGTCCCAACCACCTATTCATGCTTCCTCTTTACACTTTTCACACATTACACAAAACCTATTTAGTATTGGCCCTTGCCTTTATTCCAAATACAGGCTGATTAATTGCACTTCAACTCAAATCAAAACAAAATGAAGTGCAAGAATCCTCTCCAAAAACAAGTATGCATAATTCTCCAATGTACTAAAATCCTTCTAGGAGGAGATATACACCCTAATCCTGGCCCCACCTATATGTTCATAGGTAGGTACTAGGCTATTAGCCCTAGGCTCTATATAAGCCTAGCCAAAAAAGTACCCAGGCTTTCCCCACCCAAGAAAATTATTTTCCTGTGCCCCTGTCGAGCAGAGCCATAGAAGTGATCTCAGGGGTGAATTTCCTATCTCCCGTCCAATCATCAAGATTTTTCTTGAAGAGTGCTAATGAGGAGCTTTGTTTGATATAGATAGGTAGTTTGTTCCAGAGTATGTGAAGTCTCTGGGACAGGAATCTATCCCACCAGTATGTTCTGTTTATTGTTGTGACAAGGTTTAGGTCCCCAGAGTGTGTAGCTCGGAGGGATTGGGATTTCTTTAAGTGGAGCATGTCCAACAGCTTTGGGTTTGACATAGCTTTGTATGTTAGGCAGAGATTACCTCTGAGAAAGGCAATATGCAACAGAGTAAAGCTGGAGTTTTTTGAGACTTTCTGCGTAGAGCCAGGTTTCAGTTACTGCGAGTACATCAGGGTTATTTTGAACATTCAACACAAAGATAATTCTCTCCCCACACATTTCTGTAACCCAACAGCAGCCAATCCCCAACCCTGGTGATTTGATCTTTCCTCAATAAATGTTAGAAATATAAGAAATAAAACTGGTGAACTAAATGCCTGGATTACCCAAAATAACCCTGATTTACTCGCTGTAACTGAAACCTGGCTTAAACCCATCTTAAATGGGTCTATATTATATAAGTGAATGCAATGAATTGCAAACACTATATAATAAACCCAAAATCCCCCGAAAACCCAAAATGTCTAAACACACGGATCAGTGATTTTTTTCCCAGGGAAAAAGTCGCTGATCTGTTAAACAAAAAAAAAAAAAATCAAAACACAAAATAAAGTAGGGGGCTTTGTCCCCCCACACCCCATACTTAAATATACCAACTCCAAGATCTCACCACAGTGGAGAAAATAGCAAACTCCTAAAAACACCCCAGAGATTTTTTTCCCTAGGAAAATAAATCGCTGTTCCGTGCTTTCGGTATTTTGCCATTTCACGTAATAATGTTCAACTAAACAGTGTTCACAATTTATTGCATTCACTAAAATAATAGGGACCCTCTTAAACTACTCTGACTTTATTAACCATAATGACCATATAAATAGGAAAGGTGGTGGAATTGCTTTAATATTTCCCAATATTTTCCACGTTTTCTCTTACAACAAAAGAACACCAAAATTCAGTTCAGCAGAGCTTCTTATTGCTTTCCTCAAAATAAACAGTTATAAACAAATATATATTACTTCCTTTATATCCCTCCTAGTGATAATACAGCTGTACTGGAAGATATACATTTGATATCCATAACATTTCCAGAAGAAAAAATATTATAGGAAATATAAATGTCAATTGGTTGAACATAAACTCTAACTCCTGCACATCTAACATGAACTTATATGGTTTCACACAACTAATTAATGGCCCCATACATTAAAGCAAGACATCAAATTCTGTATTAGACTGGATTCTAGTATCAGTCCCTAGCAAATACTCTACCACAGGTACAATGTCAGACTCTCTCACTGATCATCTTCCAATCTATACTAGACATCTCACACATCCAGTTAAACAACATATTTATAAAACATGTAACCTTTCTAAGTTTAACTCAGACATTTTTACTACTATAATATTATCTATTAAATGGCACTTCCTAAATATTCTGCCCTTAGACAATGCTGTAATTGAATTCAGTACAACTTTTTTAAATAGCTTTGCACCTCCTTGAAAGAAGAGACTGAAATCAAATAATGCAATTTGGCTATCCAAAAAGAGTAGAATGATTATGCAGGATAGAGAAAAAGCACGGACAGAATGACAAAAATTTAAAACACCTCAATATCTTGAAAACTTCAGAATGCTTTGCAATCAAACTAAAAAGCAAATAAACTAATGCAAAAGACTATACTATACCAACTATCAGAATAATACTAAACACAACCCTGAAAAAGTTTGGACATCCATTAAAGTAATCTTACAATCTGGCTGAGAATTCAAACCAAAGCCTCTTCCGATAACTCACCACTCAAAATTGTAATATAGTTCAACTCTTATTTTACAGATAGTATAACATCTCTATCCAATGATTCCTCAACATCTAATCCCAACCCAGCCCAGCAGTCCCATATCACTACATCCATTTTCACCTTCAAACCTGTATCCAAATATAAAATTACTCAAACAAACTTAAAGGTTCATAGGTTCATAGGTTTATACTAGGCTATCTGCCCTAAGGCATTTATAAGCCTAGCCCAAAGTTTTGTGGCTTACGCCACCCCTTATGTTAAAAAATCCTGTGCCCATTAGTTTGTTGTGCCTCTGTCCAGCAGTGACACAGAGATGATTCCCAGGGTAAACCTACGATCTCCCATCCACCGGTCAAGATTTCTCTTGAACAGAGCCAGCGAGGTGCTCTGCCTCACATGGACCGGGATTTTATTCCACAGCATAGGGAGTCTCTGGGTGACAAATCTATCCCTCCAGCATGTCCTATTTATATCCATGCTAAGGTTTAAGTCACTTGCTCTAGTGGATCTGGTAGATTTGGATTTTTTGAGGTGGATCATGTCCATTAATTCCGGGTTGGACATGGCCTTGTATGTCAGGCACAGGTCACCTCTGAGCAGGCGGTATGCGACTGAATAGAGCTGGAGTTTCTTCAGTCTAGCAGCATATGACAGATTTTGGAGTCCCTTTATCCTTTTGGTGAGGAACTTTTGGGGTCTCTCCAATTGCTGCAGGTGTCGGGTGAGATACATCCCGAATGGGACATTGTACTTGATCATTGGTCTGATAAGTGAAGAGTACAGGGGAACAATGACCTCACTTGATCTGGATGTGAATCTCTTCATGATCATGTGGGCAATGTAGAAGGTCTTTCTAACCACTTTAGCAATGTGAGTGTCAAAAGAAAGGCCACTTTCAACCTGGGTCCCCAGGTCCCTGATAACCTCTTCTGTGCTTAATGGATTGCCACCTATATGGTAGCTTGGGGTTACCTTGTTTTTCCCGAAGTGTATGACTATACATTTTTTGGCATTTAACTTCAGGCCATGGCTCTGGCACCAGTTATCAGTTTCCATGAGACCCCTCTGAAGGATATCTGTGTCCGATGTACTTTCCACTATGGCACCCAGTTTGCAGTCATATGCAAACTTTGTCAGCCATAGTCCTCCTATGTTTGCCTGTACTTCTGAGAAGTAGATGCCAAACAACAGGGGGCCAAGGACTGAGCCCTGTGGGACACCACTTGTGACCGGCTTGGAGTCTGACATGGTGCCAGCAACTCTAACCCTGTGGGTTCTGTCCTTTAGCCAGTTTGCAACCCATCTTGTGACATATGGGTTTACATTTAAGCTGGTAAGTTTCTCTATAATACCCGAGTGGGGTATTGTGTCGAAAGCTTTTGCAAGGTCAAGGTAGGCTGTATGGACTGCCTTTCCCTCATCAATGGTCTTGGTGACTGTTTCGAAGAAGTCAACCAAGTTCAAAAGGCATGATCTGCCCTTGACAAAGCCAAACTGGGTCGGGTCCAATGTCTGCAAGTCCCCTATGTCTTTGTTTATGAGTTCCATTATGATCCTCTCCATAGCTTTGCAGACCAGGCTTGTTAAGCTTATGGGGTGGTAATTACCAGGGTCCGTAGAGGCACCGCCTTTGTGGACTGGGACCACAGTTGCCGTACGCCACTCCTTGGGCACGTATCCTGTGGTAAGGTTAAGATTAAACAGCTGCCTTATATGCGGGTTTAGTTCCTCGTTGAGTTCGTGTAGCACACAGCTGGGGACACTATCCGGTCCCATTGATGCTGTGTTTTTAGCTTTAGAGAGAGCAGCTTTCACCTGTGCATTTGAGATGTCTGGGAGGCTACACTCCGCTGGGATAGTTATCTCTCCTTTTGGAGGGGAGAGGGGGGTGAAGTTTGCACTGAACCTGTCTGCCAGTATGTTGGCAATGTCTGTGGGTTCAGTGATTTTTGTATCATTTTGGACTAATTCTGCGCATATCTGGGAGTTTCCACCCAGGTTTCTAACATAGTTGAAGAAGGCCTTATGATTGTCTTTTGAATCTATTGCAATTTTTCTCTCAAAGTTGGCCTTGGATGATTTTATGAGTGCTCGTATTTTTTTACTAATAATGATCAAGGGTGTCTTCTCTTTTATGGATTTTGCTCTATCATGTAACAGCTTTCTCCTCTTATTGTAAAGTTTGTTTATGGCTGGGGTCCACCAGACTGGACGTTTGCCCTTGGTGGAAAGAGTCTTGGTTTTATTAGGGATTGCCTGATCCATGTAGTCCTGGAGGTGTTCGTAGAAGGCATTTGTAAGGGCTTCCGCAGCTTGGATTGTGGTTTCCACTGGCCCGGAGGCCTTGAAGGATACCACACCAGTCATGAGTAGTGTGAAGTTTGCTTTAGAGAAGTTCTTCACTGTGGTCTTTTTTGTTTGGGGTGGGGGCGGGATGTGGATTTCCAGTGAGATAAGTTTGTGATCTGATCTCACCAATGAGGGATATACTTCCGGTGTGGAGCATTTTGTCCCCATGTTTGTGATGATGAGATCTAGTATATTTTCTCCTCTTGTGGGAACGGTGACTAGTTGTTCCATGGCATTTGAATTTATGAACTCCAGGAACCTTTGGGCTAGAAAGTTGGGGCTTGAGTAATGTTCCCAGTCTATATTCGGTAGTTGAAGTCACCCAATATAATGGTGTTTGGAGATACATTTATACCCTCCAGTGTCTTCAGGAAGGCTGTGTGGGGTTCCTGAGTTTGAGAGGGTGGCCTGTAGCATGCTACAAGTTGTAGAGCAGTTTTGCCTATGGTTAATTGCACCTGGATGGTTTCCGATGCTTTGTGCATTGCCACCAACCTGGAGGTGTGGGTATCCTTGATGAATATGGATACACCCCCTCCTTTTGTGGTGTGGTCTGGGTTTTGGGGCCGGAACGCATGATATGAGGTAAAACCTGATAGTGCCGGGGTGCTCTCAGGAGCCTTGAACCAGGTTTCAGTCACAGCACAGACACCGATGTTCTCCATACTGAGAAGGGCCTCGAGTGTGTGCATTTTGAGATTTAGACTTCTGGCATTGAGCAGCATTACCCTTAGTTTCTTCCCATTTTTGTTTTCTAGGGTGGTAGGTTTAGAATTTGAGCCTTGCCTAAAAAAGGCACTATGGCGTGGCAAGAGCCTTAGCCAATATCCGGAATCCCAGGGGTGACAGGTGCAAGCCGTCCCTTGCGAAGCAGTGTGGCTTGTCAAGCATGTCATCCCAGGCAGACAGACACTGGATCCCCTTTGAATGACACCAGAAATTAAGCCAATTGTTAAAGCTGATCATCTTGTCTCTATGTTGTGGCATCATTCTTGGTGAAGGAAGGATACTGCTCAGGGTCAGGGTCATACCTGCCTGGGCTACATAATCAGAGAGCTCCTCTATGTCTCTTTTCATGTAGTCCAGGGAGGTACGTCTCAGGTCGTTCACACCAGCATGGACAATGACTGTGTCATATTTGTACTTGCTGTGGAGTGACCCAAGTGCTTGTGTTATGTGGCGGATTCTAGCGCCCGATAGGCAGCTTACTGTGACCCTCTCCTTGTTCAGCCTGGTGAGTGGGACGTCAGTGTGTCTGACTATGGAGTCACCTATGACAAGTATGTTTGGTGTTGTATTTGGCCTTTAGGGCTGTGACTGCTTTGCACACTGATTTTGTGGTTTATGTGTTGCCTGTGGTGTGTCATGAGGTGGCAGTTGCTTGGATGTCTGCTTTGGAGGTGTCTGCTGTTTAGGTAAATTTTTGCTCAGAGCCTCCGAGTATGACTTTGTGTGTTTATGTGTTTGATTCATTGTTGTGATAGCTTTATGTGAGACTGGTTTTGTGGTGTATGTAGCTGCCTTCTCCTCCTGTCTGGTCTTGCCAGTCCAGAGTTGAGAGAGCTCAGCCTCCAGTTTGGCTAAATAGCTGCATCTCTCACAAGTATTTGTGTTATGTGGGAGGAGGAGAGGGTTGTCAGTGTACATGAGGCAATTGTAACATTGCCTCAATATTCCCAAATTCACCAACTGGACAGGAGAGGACGCCAGCATCTGGCCCTTCGACATGCTAGAGAAATTTAGAAGTTAGGGGTGTAACTGAATAAGAGAGGACTTAGTAAGGAAGTGGGTACTCCTGGGGGGGTTGCTAGTGAGGGATTTTGTATAATACAGAAGTGCTAAACCTGAAAAGAAGATGCTTTTAAGACAAGTAAAAGCTTTTAGGAACAAGTGCTGCGCTTTTTAGTTAAGGGATATACTGTTTAGATTACTAGTAGAGCAGTTCTAAGGAAAAAATGAAGAACAGACTTTATGGAGCCAGAAAAAGTTTAACCTTGTTAAACCGGCGCTGCCCGATGCTGCTCTAGTGGCAACTCTGCGCTAAATCGCGCTAAAGCACGCTAAAGCGTGCTTGATAGCAGGGGCTGGAAAGAGCCAGGAATTGACCCAAAATGGCCAATAAAACTACAGTTTCAAGTCAGTAACCACTCCCACAGGGGGCAGAGAAGCAGCTCAATGTTTTTCACTGCCACTGATCAACAGAGAGACTTTCCTTTAGCCCAAGCAAAAATGGCCTCAGCATGCTCTTTTTCAGCTGATGAACTTAACAAGCGAGTACCTAAAAATAGGAGCCAATAGCATTGCCTATCTTATCTCAGTCTTTATAAATAGATCAGTCCAGGAATCCCAGGTTCCATTTCTCTCTCTGGAAAAAGTCACACATTATCCCTCTGCACAAAGGAAGAAATTCAGCAAGCATTAATTACTTCAGATCTACAGCAATCTTATCTCCCCTCGTCAAAATACTTGAAAAATGTATTCAAAAACAATTACTTGACTATCTCCTGCAGGAAGAACTCCTGTCCCCTACAGAACATGGCTTCTGTCCTTCTCATAGTACCAGCACTGCCCTTCTAAACTATATAGATACTGTCAACAAAGCTAGAGATAATGGCAAAGTAGTCTCTTCCTTATTTCTAGACCTGTCTAAAGCAACACAGTTTGTCACAGTAAACTTCTACTTCAGTTGACATCACTAGGTCTCTCTCAGCCCACCCTTCTGTGGTCAAAGCTACCTGTCCAATAGGTATCAGTCAGTAAAATGGCAGTCCATGATCTTTCCTTACTTCCTAGTCACCACTGCTGTACCACAAGTCTCTATCCTTGGTCCCCTCCTCTTTAACATTTACACCAACACCCTGTATACTTCCACACAACAGGCTACCCTAATACAATACACAATGATTCCACTCTCTTTTGCACATCTGGCAACATGATACACCTCCAAAATTTAGTCAGAAAGCTTTAACAGCCACTGAAACATGATTTTGTAACTCACAGCTCATGCTCAACCCAAACACAACCAAACTATTTTTTTGCCCAAATCCCTCACTCATGAAAAAGAAAAAACAAAATTTAAAGTCCTGTCTCTTACTAATACAACCTTTGAAGTCACTTCCTATAGCAAACTATTAGGGGTGACAGCGGATGATAATCTTACATTCAACCTGCATTTATAAAATTGAATAAGAAAAACTCATCACAAACTAGGGATGTTTTACAGAGCCAAAAACTTTCTCACCAATGCAACTAAAGCTACACTTGCTACTACTTACCTCCTCTGCACTCTTCTTTATGGACCGCCATTCTTTACTAATATCCAGGCTTCACAAAAATTAACACTTCAACAATGTTGTAACAAAGTTGTTACATTTGCTATACCTTCCCTCCCATCTTTCAAAACCACTCTGAAAGACTTCCTAGCTAAAATCTGGCTTTGTTCTTGCTCAAAACCAGGATAAACTATATCCCTAAATGTGAATAAGTACATTTTCATTTCTTATATCTCCTTACTCTCCCTTCTTCACTTGCTTCCTTGCTGCTATCAAATTACCTTCTCTGATTTTCTTTATAAATATACCATATGCCCGTTTCCCTCACTTCATATCCCAGTTAATGTTTGTATTAGACTTACTTACCTTTAAGTTCTCTACAAACTATCTAAAATTTCTCTAAATATTAAATGATTGTTATATACTTGTATTGATTCTTAACCAATGTTTTATATTATGTCTAATGTGTTATAAATACTTAAACTGCAGATGTTTTTGTTTTCTTTTTGAAGATTGTAAAATTATTGTTCTTAAAATGTTTTGTAATAATTTGGAGCTTTTCTACATGGGTCTCTGCTGAAAATGGACTTCTACTCAATCAGAATTTCCCGGTAATCAAATGTCAATAAATAAATAAATATTAGATATATTATGTTAGAAATGGAAAGGTTGAGACTTAAAACCATATATCAGCAAGCATGTGGAATATGGATCTATTACCTCCTGTAACATGATGTTCTATAGCAATATAATAACAGCTATGAATAAAACATTTTGCTATAATGTAATTTATATAGATTTAACTTCAGCATTTGACATGGTCATACACAAAACACTGATCAATAAATTAGAGCAACTAGGTATTGATGTACTGTTGAAATGATGGATAGCTACATGGCTTGCAAATAGGACATGGCAAGTATCATATTGAAACTGGACAGGCAGAATTTGTGGATATGATCAGGGTGTCACATTGTGCTCTTTCCTGGGCCCATACTTGAGAACTATCTTTTTCATCTGATGTGTTCTGCAGTCTGCATGCAGATGACTTCAAAATGGGTAAAATAATTACCCATCAAGGCATGCCTGCAAAAGAAGTTGACAAAACTGCCTGCAAAAGAAGTTGACAAAACTGACCCTTTGGGCACAGGAGAATAATATGCTGACATCAAAAACTAAGCATATGTGATTTGGGAGACATAAATTGAAGAAGGATTGAAACTGTAGATTCATTTAAGAACCTGCAAACATGGATAGATCCAGCTTTGAGTTTTTCTAATTTTATCAACCAATTGTTTAATGATAGTTATAGAATGATAAGTTGTATAAAAAGATTTATAAAATCTAGGAAATCAGAAATGGTAAAGTCCTTGTTTGTTAGTTACATTAGACCCAAACTTGAGCATGGAATAACAATATGGAAATCTTATTAAAAAAAAGCATGAGTAAACTGGAAAAGAGTATAGCAGAAAAATACTAGGGGCATTCATGGTACGTGAAAATTTCAGTTATCATGAAAGACTAACATATTTAAACTTGGACAATGTCTCATATAGATATTTAACAGAAGACCTTAATCAGTTATACAGGGCATTTAGAGATAACTCCCACTAGGAATGTATGGGGTAATCAAAAACTAATAGAGAATGATAAAACGACCTCTGTAGAATGAGTCATGTACTAAGAGGTTCTCTGAGAGAGTAGCCGATACATGGAACAGACTACCAATTATATTAAAGCAAGCACTAGGGTAGATATTTTTAGGAATAGCCTGAATGCTTACTATGGGAACAACTGTTTTGGTATATTGGCAGGCTAGAAGAGCATTATTGCCCATGCTTGAAATATTTGTTTGTATTTCACGTATGTGTGTATGTACTAGTTTGAACCCACTAGCAACTTTGTTTTCTCCAGTGTTACAGTATGTACAGCTTGTGCCACACAGGCATGTATATAACAGTTCTATTGTATGAATTCATTACCATTTATAGTGTTGACAGCCACTCACTGATCGCATGCTCATCTGTGATACTGATGGCAATCTCAATTAAACTTTTCACTTTTTTTCTTCAGTAGTGAAGCCTGCTTGCATGCTGTGAAGCAGTGCAGAAATGCACATGGCAAACTAAAATAAAATAAATAAAAATAAACAGGAATACATATTGAGAAGAATTGAAAGGAAAGTTTAAAAATGAAAGGATATATGTAGCTAATACTTTACAATGACAAATTCATCCTCTTTGCATGCCCTTGACCTACTAGTAAATTCATTTCTGTGACATATTATTAGGACTTTAACTGTCATATTTAAACTCATGCATATCACATGTTGTACTTACTACTGGGAATTTTTGATTTTCCAACAGCAGCACATTCATAGGCCAAAATAATCAATATTTATGATGACCTCCCTTAGTAAAATGATCTATAAGCAGGATTCAAACACTGCTTTACCTGTCCACTTACTCTAACCTCACTACATTTAAACCTTGGCAGTGGTATAGCTCGGGGCGGTGCAGAGGTCCGGTTCGCCCCGGGTGGTACTTTTGCTGAAGGACTGTCACATTTACTTTAACTAAAAAAAAATACTGTATTTCTGTTTTTAAGGGCATTAAGAATGGTCTGGTCACATACCATTGCATCACGTCTGTGCATGCGTTGTCACACAGATATCCTTTCATTCCACCCACGCGCACAAAATTTAAAGTATACAGAAACCTCCTGTTCAGTGCTGCCTATTTAGAACAAGTAAGTGTTTGATTCAATTCCCAAGCTTTGCTGGAATTCATTTGTTGCAGTAAGGGCTTTACAGGTTCATGTGCATGCGAGCACTTGTGTGTGTGTGTGTGTGTGTGTGTGTGTGTGTGTGTGTGTGTGTGTGTGTGTGTGTGTGTGTGTGTGTGTGCGCGCGTGTGTGTGTGAAATGCCCCAATTAGGGATACCTGGTGGTTAGTTTTACTCAGGCTCAAACCCTGTACCTTACATACAAGGTACAGGAGCCTGACTTCTTTACCCATAGCACCACTTGTAATTTAAGGAGTTGAGTCCATAGCTCTCAACAATCCAGATTTTCACAGAAAGTCTGGAATTTTTGGCTCGTACTTTTGGTCAGTTCTTCTTAAAATTTGTGGTTTTGTGACAAATCAGTGAAGACTGACTTCACTAAATAGTGACAGCCATTTAAGTTTCAGTCTTCTTATCTTTTAGGAAATGCATGGTAACACAAAATTTTCTAAGATTATACAAATGCATTTTACAATGAGCTGAGACCTTCAGGGGAAGAGAAGTTTAGTGCTGCTTATGCCAAGTCCATTTGTAATGTGCAACTGTTGTTTAGCAAATGGTGTCACTACTATTAATAGCACAACAGGTAGTATACTTACTTTTTTTTTTGCTCAAAATTTTTTTTTATTTTCAATTAAAATAATGTTTACATTGTTTGTGTCTTTCAGCTTTTCCCGGTTAGGGGTTGCCACAGCGGAACTCCGGTCCGCTAATGATTGGTAGTTGATTTTTACATGCCGAGTTATCAGCCCTGACACACAACCTTCAATGAAGGTACACCCATTCACGCATGTCTCCACGCAGAAGACGCTCTAGCTAAGAATTGAACCGGACAGCGTCTTACTGTGAGGCGACAACGCTACTGCAGCACCACCACTGCAGATTAAAATAATATTTACATAATATTTTTAAATATCATTTTGAACAACTATATACAATATTTACAATAGCCTGACTTTCAATTATATACACTGCATGTTAATAAATATATAAGTGGCAGATCAGTTATCAGAGATACAATATTGATTATTGCAGAGTGTCCAACAAAGATATAACTTTCTTCCAAGGATTATTTACCAATGGCCTGGGATAGATTCACAGTTCTTTGATTTTTATTTCCATCAATGCAGTTGTCGTCAGTAAAGTGTTTGGGGTGTATTTGAATTCCACCTTCTGGTTATGCATTTCCTAGATATAGCAAATATTGTCCATAACTAATACATATTTGTCTTATTCAGGTAAGGACCTTCATTTACATTTAGTATAATCAATGGTTTAGTTAAGGTGAGGGATTCATTAAATAAAGCTTGTAAAAAATTATTAATTCTATTCCAATATGATTTAATTTTATTACATTCAAAAAATATGAATCCAGTCTGCTTTATTTGGCTTCTCACACCTCCAGCAAAAAACATTTGTAGTAAAACTGATCTTTTTAATGCTATCTGGTGTTAAAAATGCTCTATGTAAGTATTTCCATTTAAATATTTTCCAGTACTGTGTGTTAGAGGTGTAATTAACTGATAGTAAGATGTTAGATTTAATTTCTTCTGTTAACTGTAAATACAGTTTTTTTGTAAAGAACTGCCAGTATGATGGTTTGGGAATTGTTTTATATGTTATTAACTCTTTATATAGATTTGAAATTTAATTTTTCTTTTCACAACTATTATACATAAATTCATACAGAAAACTTATTAGATTTGGAATATCTTTAAATGAGGAATTATTAATTAATCTGCATAAATCTTGAGTGTACATTAGAATGCTTTATAAGGTTAACCAGTCTTTTGTTGGAATATTGACAGTACTTTTTATCATATGTATATGTAAAACATTTAATTTTTTTACACATTGAAACCAGCATAATAATCCATTTTGTTCCCAGGAGGTTATTGTTTCCCTATATATTTTGTGAGGAAAGTTCTTAGTGATGGTAAATGGGGTTAAAAGGTCAAGCTAAAGTTTTTGATCTATGTTTGCATTGATAAGTTTCCTAAAGGAATCAATGTAATGATTAATCAGTGATGTTTTAGAAGGTTTTGTTATATTATATTGTAAACTTATGCATAGTGTGTACCAGGGTTTGTTTGATTTGTCTAATATTAAGAATTTTTTAACAGATTAAATTAATTTGTTAATATAGCCATTGTTAATTCTTTCCAGTTGGCAAAATAATTTGGGTTTATCCAGTCTATTGTAGTTTTAAGCACAGATGCTTTTATATATGTTCCTATTTCTAGAAAGTTTAATCTTCCTTGTTTCCAGGGTATAATGTGAAGAGTTAGAGCTACTCTATTCTTTTTGGGATACCATAAAAATTTTATTAAACAAGAGTTTATTTCGTTAAGAATGGATCTTTTAGGAATTAACTGTATTGCTAATGCTACATATAGTATTTTTGGCAATAAGACCATTTTTATTAATTGCAATCTGTCTTCAAAAGTTAATATAATTTTGTTCCACTTTTCTATATATATTTTTATTGTTTCAATAATGCTTTTATAATTTGTCAATACTGTTTCATTTAGATGTTTGCATACACTATTCCTAAATAATTTAGCGTAAGTTCTTGTTTTCCTATGATGGATTTATCTATAACTTGTAGTTCTTTTTCTTATTTAAAAATAGAAATTTTGATTTTGATCTATTAAAGTGTAGACCTGAAATCTTATAGAATTTCTCCATTACTTCTTCTAGCTCTTCTACTGACTTTCTGGAGTTTGATAGGGTTAATAAAATATCATCAGCAAAAAGCATTATTTTAGATATGTACTGGTCATAAACTTCTATTCCTTTTATTCTTGGATTATTGCATATTATTTCTGCAAGTATTTCTATAACCAAAGCAAATAAAATAGGAGATGGGGGCATCCTTGTTTAGTACCTTTCATTATATGGATAGATTCTGAGGTGAAATGACCTAATTTAATGTAGGCTAAGTTATTAATATATATGTTTTTAGTAATAAGATGAAGGAAGGAGGAATTTCAAATAATGCTAAAGTTTTAAATAGATATTCCCAGTTGAGGAAATCTAATGATTTTTCTATGTCTAATCTGATTACAAGTGTTTCTCTATATTCTTTATTCACATTATCTATAAGAGTAAGTATCCTTTTAATATTATTGTGTATGTGTCTGTTATATATAAATCCAGTTTGATCATTATTAATTGTCTTTGAAAGTGGGATTTTCATTCTGTTAGCTAGGATTGACATAAATATTTTGTAATCATTATTCAGTAATGATATAGAGAATATTTCCATGTGGGTGGTATTTTTACTTCTGACTGGACTTCTAGCAAAGTTTTATGAAAAAGGGAGATTACTGTTGAAGGGAAGAGTTTGTACATTTCCGTAATTATACCATCTATCCCTGGAGTTTTGTTAGATTTACTTTCTTTTATCTTGTCAACAATTTCTTTGTAGGATATAGGCTTTTGTATATCTAGTTTTAAGTTTTCTGGATTTTTTTTATATTGCTAAGGTTTGTATCTAAGTTTATTTGGTTGGTATCTAAATCTTCTTTTTTGAAGTGTTCCATATAATGGAACTGAAATGCTTCAAGATATCTCCTATACCTGATACTTTTTCCCCTTTCTTTTCATGATATATACTGCTAATGTTATTTGCTTTAGATTGTATTTTAATTCTTGTAGATAAGTTATGTAGATATCTGGGGGAGGTGGCTAATGAGTTTACTTTTAATTTTTCCAAGGCTAGACAAGTTTTGTGTGTTAGAATTTCATTATTTTTTTATTTAATGCCTCTATTTCTTTTTTGATTCTGGACAATTCTGATTTTTTTTAGATTTTGCTGTCAAGAGTCTGGTTTGCAAGTCTAATGATTCAGATTCCCACGCTCTAACTTTGTTTTTGTACCAGATAAGGGTCTTACCAAATAAATATGCTTTTAATGAGTCCCATACCATGGATCTACTGATTTCTGTTGTATTATTAATTTCAAGAAATAATTGTAGTTCTGACAACATCCAGGGTCTGAATTCTTTAATTTTCATGATATATGATGGAATTCTAGTTGAGAAGATTAATGGTTTAAACTCTACTTGGAGTTTCATTATCAGAGAGTCATGATCTGAGAAGGGGCATGGAACTATTGAGATGTTGAGGATTTTTATTTGTAAATCTTGAACTATGAATAATTTGTCTGTTCTGGTTTGTGTTCCAAATCTATTGTCTTTATGGGAAAATAATAAGGATTTATCATCTTTTACTTTAAAAGTGTCGATTAAATGAAATGAAATGAATCAATCCATCTTTTTAAGGATTTTAAAATAGTTGCTATGTGAAAAGACTTCTTGGTGGTTTCAGAAGCTTCTAAGGTACAATTAAAATCTCCTCCCAGTATACGATTTCCTTTATAATGTTTGGAAATAAAATCTAGGTGTTTTTTAACCATTCCTGCTCCAATTCCTGGAAACCAATACGGATTGGCTAAAGTCCATATTCTGTTATTAAATTTAACTATAACAAATGCTAGTAGACCTTCTTTGCCATCATATTTTTAAATAACTTTTGGAGTGATTATGTTTTTCTTCCAGAGAATTGATACTCTTTTTGTCTTTGCTCTATAGGAGGATTGAGCTAGGTATGTGTAGTCCATAGGGTTCCAAATAAAGCTATCATTAGTCTTAAAATGCATTTCCTGGATAAATACTACTTGCGCCTTATTTTGATTTAAATATTTTAGTAAGTTTGATGTTTTACTTGTATTATTTAAGCCATTAGTATTTACGGATAAGAATGTTAAATCCATTTCACTTTATTGTTGGAAGAAGCATTTTGCTTCTTTTTTATTTTGATTATAGCAGTTATACCATATTTTTTAATAACATTGAATATTATTTTTATGTGTGTAAACTTGGGAGTGATAGTTAATGTTATTTCTTCTTTAAATATAAGTAGGGTAAAATTCTGGTCAGGCTTTAAAAAAGTACTTTTATAAAACATTAATTCTAAAGTATCAAGTACAAGTAAATATGAATTTCCCATTAAACATGGAATGAAAGTAATTCCTAATCCAATAGATAAAGATAAATATTTTGGATTATCACTCATACCTTTAACCTACAATATCAACTGAGCTCCATATGTTAAATTATTATATGGGGAATTTTCTTAAAAGATATATGAAATTCTATATTATTCTATTGTTATTCTATATTATTTTATACATCAGGATGGAATGTTCGCAGTGTAAACAATTATTTTATTGACTTAGAAAATATCCAATATATAGTTACCCTTAAGAGATCCCAAGCATGTCAGATATGTCATTTTGGATAAGTTAAACACAACAGAGGAGCATGCACTAGATAAGCCAACAACAAATGGATTATTGCTAGAGTAGTTTGACTAAAAGGACTCTGTAGGAGACAATGGGTGATTACCAATGATGTATGAATTTACTGCAGGTATAGTGACCTCCTTTACTTTCCCTTTCTTCAACTCACCAACTTCAACTTAAGCTTATGAAACAACATGGCTTATCAGTGGTATCCTGGCTCTAAGCAGAGGTGCTCCACATTCCAGTGTCTAGTGTTTTTACATATTTATAGATTTACAAAGCAGAGTCTAAGAATGAACTATGATCACCCTGACAATTCCCACCCTGCTTAAGACATCTCCTGCTTCCAGAATGGGTAATTACATCAGGTCTAGAATGAATGTGTAGGTACCCATATGATAATCAAGACTTGCCTTAGGTAAGTATTAATCAAATGGTGTTTAAAGCTTCTTAGAGAGTTCTCGGGGCAGTTAGAATACTCTTAAGCCTCTTCTCCTTTAACCAAAAACAGAGGTTTCCCTTTTTTTTCGTTTTTTTTTTAAATCAGTACTAATAAAAGTAATTCAGCAAACATAGGTAAACAGAAATAACATTCAGTACTCCGTCTTGGACATGATTTGCAATCCATTAAACAAATCAGTGACTATCATCACACTAGTAGACATTATAACGATAAATTAGAAATAATTTCCTAGCTCTTTAAATTTTCTGATAAAGCAAAATGTTAAAAATAAGCTATTTTAACTAGAAGAGTAAAGCATTTCAATGTTTTTTTCCTTGCATATATACATTTCTACGTATACTGTAGTGTCAATAACTCTTTGAAGTCTGTACAATACTTCACTTCTTCAAATCATTCCTTTTTCATTTCAGGTTTTGTTTTGTCAAAACGGCAACAATATTTCAAGGGCACAATTAATATTTAGACTGATGTGTCAAATGAATAACTTATCAGTTGCCAAATGAATTAGTATAGAGTGTATGGTTAGTGCAGATATAACATGTTGCAAAAAATAATATGTATCTTTTCGTGTGCTCTAGAGACTGTCATTTGCAAATGACATATATAACTGTAGCATGTGTAGAGCAGATAGCTTATGGATTCAGGTTGTTAAAGTAAGTTATGCTTATTAATCAGGCAGTTTCATTTAAGTTCACAAGTAATTTGGGGACATTTCATTTTCCAGGAATGTGTAATCCAATGTGGGTAATTTATAAAGTATTTACAAGTTGTCCTATTAAGTTATCTAATTTACCCTTCCTTAGGTTGTAATTCAATTTAATAGATAAACAACACTACTTTTTTGTTATTTGTTATCTGCTAGACTAAATGCACTTCTCAGATTCACAAAGTCCATAGAAACTGTTGCAGTTGTTTCCTGTTGCTATGACAATGCAAATATAGCAGTTCCTAATCAATGTGTTAAAAAAATGAAATAGCTCCCGAGGCTAATAGAATGTAAAAAAAGCTTCACTTCACACAAGCAACAGTACTTTTTTTCCTTCCTTTTATATATTATGTTAATACCAAAGGAAATAATTCAACTGACAGTATGTATATAAATGAAATCTTTCAGAGTTAATCGCTAACATGTCCCGTAACCCATTCAGCATAACAATGTCCACCATTAATCTAATAACTATTGTAATAACATCTAATTGAGTCCACTTTTCCTCATAAACATGAATCACAATTCATTAAACAAAACAGTCTAACATCTGTCTAATAAACATCATAAAGACAAATAATAGTAGTTTCCTAGCTCTTTAACCTTTCTGATATAGCAAAATGTTGACAGTAAGCTATTTTAACTGGAAGACTAAAACATTTCAATTCTTCCTTGTAAGTATACATTTCTACTTATACTGTAGTGTCAAGAACTATCTTTGAAATCTATGCATTACTTCAATTCTTTCAACTCATTTATTTTACAGTTCATTTTATATTTTGTCAAAATGTTAATAGCATTTCAAGGGCACATTTAATATTTAAACTATTTTAAATGAATAGCTATCAGTTGCCAAGTGAGTTGTTACAGAGTGTGAGGTAACTGCAAAGATAAAGGGCAGGATTCATGAAGCCTCTGTGTAAGAGTTACAAGGCTTACACGGAGGCTGCAGTTAAATGGTGTGACATCAGCATGTCATGCATATGTATGAGGGCATGCTGAATCACACCTAAGGCTAACACGGTCCGTGTAAGACAGTAGGGGGTGTGTCCGTAGGGTGAGCCCTGCAAATGGACATGCCCCCAGAAGAGTAAAAGTCCCAAAAGTAAACTCCCACGACAGAGTCCGTGTAAATGTGAATAAACACAACACATGCCCCCACAGACTATGAACATAAAATGTATAAATGAACATCTTATATTTTTTTTTATAAGTTGTAAAGATGTTTGCCCATAAGTGCTCTCATTTGCGCGAATGTGCCCCGCGCTTAGCCACAGTTAGCAGTCAGTGGAAAAACATATAAGAACTAAATATGCAAAGTAAGGCAAGAAGCAATAGCGTAGCAGTAGAGACATCGGCTGAAAGGATGCAGTTATGGTTCAAGCCCCCGCAACATCAATTTTTATTTTTAGTGAAATCAGCATGAAACAAGTCCCTGACATATATGTACATATATAAAATTATATTTTATGGAAAATGTAATGAAATGGGCCATGTATTTTGAAGACATGTGAGATAAAAAAATAAAAAAAAAATGTGAGATGTGCCCATAGCTGAGCTACAGTCCAACAAGTTGAGGACATCTGCTTGTAGGTGAGCAGTGTTTTAACAGGTGTAAAATGAGTGCCCGTAGGTGAGTAGTGTTTTAAGAGATGTAAAATGTGTGCCCGTAGGTGAGCAGTGGTTCGATAGGTGTAAAATGAGTGCCCGGGGTTGAGCAGCATTTTAACACACTGAAACTGTGTGCCCATAGCTGAGCTGCATGTAATATGCGTGCTGACAGCCAAACGATGCGTAAACCAGTGTAACCCGTTTGCGGGAGCTGCGCACCACGCCAACAAGCTAACCGACGGGCAACATTGAGCAAGCTGTATCAAAACTGCCTTTACATAGGTACACCTCCTAGCCTGTGTAGACAGTCATAAAATCTAAAAAGCAATGGCCAGGTTCTAACCCAGGATACCATGCACCATAGTCAAAGTACTGAACCACTAAGCCATGACAGTTGCACTTAGAAATGCAGTAATAGCATATATGTATGAATGAATAGAAAGAGGAGCATGACAAAGCAGATACAATTCCAAAATGGCCAATCACAGATAAGTGCGGGAAAAACGGCACATATAAGCCCCATAGGCGGGAATACACAGCATAACCGATTGTAGAACTGACTTGCAGCCAGGATGTCAGGTGTAGGTGAGGGTAGTTGCTTCTGAGCACAGAGGTGGGGCATTGAGGAGTCCAAATATATGGTTTGGCTCCTCGTCCATAATCATGAGGCCCAACTCATGCAGGACCAGGTCCTGTGGGGAGCATATAGGGATGAGGCCTGGGACCGGTTGGCTCATGATCTCACCAGTGCCACAGGAATACCAAGGACTGGTGAGCAGGTCCGTCACCACCATGCAGACCTGAAGAGATGGAAGCAGGACCAACTGGACCATTGGATCCAGGAGGCCCGGCAAATGCCCAACGCCCCACTACTGAGTAAGTTACATGTAATTATTTATGTAAGAAATTAACCTAGCTGATATTATGGAGATGTGTATTCCAATATTACTTTATTTATATTACAGCTGCAGGTGTCTGTTCTGTGAACCATCGAGCCTATGGCGATAGGCTGGTGCAGTTGCGCCACCAGGCAGGTCAGTAATTCTCTCCCTGTAACTGTAAATAAATATATAAGTATGACAGTTAGCAAACGAGTGCAGTGTAGTCAGTAATTAATAAAATGTGCAAGTAACAGTGTAAGAGGGTTTGCAAGTATTGCTTGATTACAAAAGTGTGATGCAGCCTGTAATCCAAACATAAAAATGAAACAAGTCTGAAATAAAAATGTCCCACCTGTAATATAATAGTACATAACCTGCAGCAGGCTGAAAAGTACAGCTGCAGAAGCTGAGTAAAACACATGTGTGAAATATATCCCTGTTGAAATACAGAAACATGACATAAGTGAGACTGTTGGAAAGGATTGTTATAACTATAGGTAAAACATGTCAATAAAGCCTAGAATTAAGTACCATCCTGAATTATAAAAATAAAACAAGTGAGAGAGTGTGAGAAAGAGGTATGAATCCACCAATAACGTAGTAATAACTCCTGAATAAAGTATACTGCAGTCAGTACAGAATGAAATGAATGTGACAGGCAGAACCAAACAGTAACATGTGTTGAAAGCAGTACTGCAGCTGGAATGTGTGTCCCAAAATCTGGATATGTTGCTCTCAGTCTGAAATATGCAGATAGTATGGTTGTCTGAAATACCAAACATCCACAGTTGTCTATAGCTATATAAAGCAAATGTAGCAGGATGATGTAGCTGAACAGAACCAGATATGAATGTGTATGAATAAAAATGAAATGTATATTGATGTAGCAGTAACATTCCTATCACCAACCTGAAGTAGTTATCACATAGGAAACTGTAGGCAGAACTGTAGTGTGTATATATCTGCAGCTAGTAGAAATGTACAGCATATGTATTGGTATTTGAAGTTGTTAATTAAATTTTCTTCACCCTACCCTATAACCACATATAATCCATTCCACGTGAAATTGGTATGTGCAATCACAATTAACACCCCTGGACATTTGTCCTGTTGATTCATACATATTTGCATGTACGTTGATGCATCTGCCCTGTTCATACATCCAAACCTGATGGCCTGTTGCCATCAATCAACCCTGCATGTTGTTGGATTGTGTATTGCTGTTCAAATTATGCATGTGTTATGCTTGCTGTTCAATGGCTTGAATATATGGGTGTTTGGTTAATGGGAATACTAATGCATGCTGTTACAACTAATTGTGAATGGTATTGTATGTTACTAACCCAAACTGTCATAACATAATGCAAAACATAGGACGACAGGGAAGGCGGGTTCCAGTGGACCCACCTCTCCCACTTCAGCTGGTGAGTGCACCTGGCAGTAGTGCCCAGGCCGGACCCTCCTCCAGTGGCCCTGTGCCACCTGCAGGTGGAAGTGCTGCAGGGGATGGGGCTCGTCCCCCCTCTGCAAACGTGGCAGGAGGAGAACATCCACTCACCCTCCATAGTGCCCGGACTGTGGTGTGTAGGGAGATCCGACACTCTGTGCTTGGGCCCCTACGCCAGCTTGAGGCATGGGTGGCACAACTCACGGGCATGCCTGCTGCCCAGCCTACACAGTCCCCAGCACAGCCCCGTCCTGGGCAGTGAAGGCACAGTGGCAACTGCCCATGGGTGGGGATCTCAGTTCCACTGATGCCATCTGTGGGCTCATGGGCTCAAGATATCCAAACATCCATCCCCGTCAATTGTATAACTCCTCCCACATGTGTCATACACCACCCCTGTATGCGTCTTGTTTGTCTTGTCTGTTAACCTACCCAACTTACCTCCCCAGCTATACTGACTTCTTGTACCTGACATACCACTCTCACCTGAAAAAAAAAAGGGCACTCTGTACCCACAAAACAATTACACCCCATACATAGCTGCCCATTTTGCACATATGTCTGCTGGACATGTAAACTGTCAATTACAATTGGCTGTACAACAAGTATTATTTTGTCCTTACACCTCTCTCAGGGGTGAAAGGTTTCAAATGTCACACCAAATTACAAACATATGCACAGCTGTTGCTGATGAAGAAATGGGCAGCTATGGGCCTTACCTACATCCCTCCTGCAAAACCTGAGCTTGTTTCCCTACTGTTCTACCCTTTTTGTGACCCCTTTTTCACCACTTTCCTATCTCCCCATTTTCTTTTCTTTCAAAGAAAATAGCGCGGGTGTGCTCGAGAGTAAGCACTTTTAAGCAGTAGTAAGCGGGTGTGCGCGAAGCTAAGCAGCAGTGCACATGCGTGACCTCCACGCAAACCAGCACTAACCCGCTTACAACTGCTTAAAAGTGCCTTAGTCACTCTGAATGACAAGGCCTGTAGTTTTCTCAGCAGCAAAATAAAATACCTCCCTCAGTCTCGAACCCAGGACCTTGGAAACACTAGTCGGCATGACTTACCACTAAGCCATGAGTGCTATACAAAAACATTGTGCTGAAAGAAATATATCATAAAATAGTAGGAATTAATTTAAAGGGAATATACAAGTCTAGCACACAAAGCATGTCATGTATATTTACTGTCAAATCTAGTGGATTTGTAAAATAGTACTATGTGCTGAGAAACAGTCATGCTAGTTGGTAGCTACTAGGTAATAATGTCACAGTAGCATCTGGCAAGCCACACACATACTCAGAGCAGGATAAACACAGCCATAGTTGAATAGTTAAGAGTGCAGACATAGCAACTGTGACTGAGTTACAGGGATGTCCCTGATGTGAAAACAAATGTCAACTGTGCCCCACTGACACCCTGCCAAATGTACTAACAGTAGCTTACAGAACAACATGCATTGCAGTGTCTACAACACAGCCTGAAATATGAGAGACATACCAACCCTTACACTCACAGAACAGTGTCCACAGCAAACCAGCATGGTCCCCACCCTGATAATCTGAAAGGGCTACGCCTACCTAACAGACCTTTTTATAGCACAGGCCTGTAATCACAGTGAGAACTGCAATCACTACACAACAGGCTGCATGCAATTAGTAAATGCTGGCTAACAACTGGTGCAGAGGCCATCACATGGACATGTGCAGATACCTACAAAAGCATCCTGTACTCCCAGTCCACACATGCAATACTGTCATTGCACCCGCTGGAGGTGGAGAGAGAGAGAGAGAGAGAGAGAGAGAGATAGAGAGAGAGAAAACCAAAAAAAAAAAAAAAAAAAAAAAAAGAAAGACAGAAAGAAAGAAAGAAAGAAAGAGAAAGAAATAACAAACCAGAAACATCAAGGCAAAGAGGCAGACAGCAGGCCAAGAAACTTCAAGCCTACACAAACAGCTGCAACAAACACAGGTAATGTAAAGTACTACTATAATACTCTACAAACTGTGAACCCTCCAGATGTGTTATTGGTCTGTATCTATGTATATGAGGATGTGCATAGGGACGGGGACATACTGAAACTGTCACTGAAGGCTCCACATACATATGTATGTGATGGTAGCTATGTGCACATAGCAATGTAGGTTGTAGTGCACTGTACAAGTAGGTGGTACAGTAATGGGTTTTCAGCAGTACATTACTGTGTGTATACATATGTGGACCTAAAAAGGAGTATATATATATATATATATATATATATATATATATATATATATATATATATATATATAAAACATGTGTATACGTATGTATATCGAGATATGTATGTATATATATGCATATATGTATACATAGATAGACAGGGATGTAGAAATACATAGACAGATATAGTTTCACAGTGGCATAGTATAGTACTAGGCTATCTGCAGACAGTGTATAGAATAGATTTAAAACCTGTGCCTCTGTATAGTAGTGACAGAGTGAAGACCCCCCTACATAGTGTTAGTGTACTGTGCCTCTGTCTAGTAGTGACACAGAGATGACCCCTGCTGTAAACCTATGGTCTCCCATCCACTTGTCAAGAATGCACATGTAGAGTGTCAGTGAGGGTCTCTGCCTAACATGAACTGGGATCCTGTTCCACAGTGTGGGAAGCCTCTTAGTGATGGATCTGTCCCTACAGTATGTCCTATTCATATGTGTGCTGAGGTTTAAATCTGTAGCTGTCGTGCTTCTGATGGATTTGGATTGTATGAGGTGGAACATGTCCATCACTACCAGATTGGACATGGCCTACTACATCAGGCACAGATCACCCCTACGTAGGCAGTATGCTATGGAATAGAGCATGAGTTACATTAGTCTGGCAGCATATGACAGGTGTTGCAGACCCGTGATCCACCTGGTGATGTACTCATGGGGTCCCCCTAGCTGTTGCAAGTGCCAGGTGAGGTACATACCAAATGGGGCATAGTACACAGTCATGGGCCTGATAATGGAAGAGTATAAGGGTACAATGACCCCTTTTGATGTGGATGTGAATCCCTTCATGATAAGGTGGGCAAGGTAGGAAGTCCATCCAAACACTTCAGCAACGTGGGTGTCAAATGAGAGGTCAGCATTGCACAGTGTCACCAGGTCTCCGATTACTTTGTCTGTACTCAGTGGGTTATTGTCTATGTGATAATATGTAGGTACCTTGTCCGTCCAAAAGCGTATGAGTATACATTACGTGGCATGCAGTGTCAGGCCATGACTCCGCCACCAGTTGTTGGTGTCCATGAGGCCTGTCAGTAGGATGTATGTGTCAGCAGGTGTATTGCCTATGGAGCCTAGTATGCAGTCATCTTTGAACATTGTCAGCCACTACCCTCCCATGTCTGCTTCCACATCTGAGAATGATATGCCGAACATGAGTAGTCCCAGGACAGAGCCCTGTGGGACACCACATGTGACTGGCTCTGAGTCTGACATGGCGCCAGTGAGGTTGACTATAGAGTTTCTATCCGTTAGCTGGTTTGCAACCCATCATGTGACATATGGATTTACATGTTAGCTGTTGATCATGTCTATGATGGCAGAGTGCGGTATTGTGTCGAATGCTGTAGGCAAGTCCAGGTAGGCTGCATGGACCACTATGCCCTCAGAAATGGCTATAGTGACTGATTTGAAAAGGTCAACCAGGTTCATAAGGCAGGATCTGCCCTCTACAAAGCCAAACTGGGTGGGAACAAGTGTCTAAGTCCCCAATGTCTCTGTGTATGGGTACCATAATGATCTTTTCCATAGTGTTGCAGACCAGGCTGGTTAAGCGTATGGGGCGGTAGTTACCAGGGTCTGTAGAGGTGCCTCCTGTGTGGAGTGGGACTACTGTTGCTGTATGCCAGTGTCCAGGTACATATGCTGTAGTAAGGCTACGGCTGAATAGCTTGTAATGTGCATGTGTAGCTCCTCTTGCAGTTCACGTAACATGCAACCCGCAATACCGTTGGGTCCCATTGCTGCTGTGTTTACAGATCCACTGAGGATGGTTCCCAGCTGGACATCCGAGATGACAGGGAGGTTACAGTCAGCTGGGATAAGTAATTCCACATGTGTAGGTGAGGGAGTGTAGAAACCTGCACTGAACCTGTCTGCCAGACTGTTGGCATTATCTGTGTGTTCAGTGTAGCGTATGTCACTGTGAACTAACTGTGAACACAACTGAGGGTTCCCACCCAGGTGTGTAACATAGCAGAGGAAGGCCTTGTGGTTATCTGTAGTGACCATAGCAATGTCCCTCTCATTGTTGGCCCTGCATGTTTGTATGACAAAACCCATCTGTCTACTACTGCTGATGAGAGATGCCATAGCTCTATGGAAGTATGCTCTGCCGTGCAGTAGCTACCATCTGTTGTTATACTAGTTGTTCAATGCTGGGGTCCACCAGACAGGACGCCTGCCCTTGGTGGAGAGGGTCATGGTTCCATTTGTGATTGCATGATCCATGCATTCTTGGAGATGTCTGTAGAAGCATACGTGAGGGTGTCTGCATTGTGGGAAGTGGATTACACTGGCCCAGTGGGCATTCAGGATACCAACTCAGTTATAAGACGTGTAAATTTGGCATGTGAGAGGTCTCCCACTGTAGTCTGCTGTGTTGTGGGGGAGGTGGTATATGCATATCCAGGTTGATTAGTCTGTGGTCAGATGTGACTAGTGAGGGGTATCCTTCCAGTGTGTATCACATTGTCCCCATGTTTGTGATGATCAGGTCTAGTATATTATCTCCTGTTGTGGGAGAGGTGACTAGCTGTTCCATTGCATTTGACATAGTGAATACCGGGAACCTTTGGGCTAGGGTTTTTGGGGTAGAATAATGCACCCAGTGTATGTTAGGGTAGTCACACTATCCCAATATGATGGTGTGTGGTGGGACATTCATATCCTCCAATGTCTACAGGAAGGCCAACTGTGGTCCCTGAGATCGGGAGGGTGGTCTGTAACATGCTACCAGTTGTATATCAGGTTTGCCTATGGTTATCTGCACCTGGATGGTCTGTGATGCTTCATGTGTTGCCACTAACCTGGAGGTGTGTGTGTCCTCCATGAATATGGACACACACCCTCCCTGTCCGTTTTGTCCCGAGTCCTGGGGCCAAAATGCATGATACGGGGTATAGCCTGGTACCGCTGGTGTGCACTCAGGAGCCTTGAACCAGGTTCTCACTTACTGCACAGACATCGAGATTGGTAGAATATGTATGTACAGATATATGTAATACACACATACATATATAGATATCTGTAGAGACTTACACATATACAGATAGATCTGACTGACAACAGACATGTCTGTATATGACTATCTCTCACTCTCTGTCCCACCCCCTCACACTAACACTCGCCCTGTGTCTCTATCTCACTCTCTCTCCCTCTCTCCCCACATCTATATGTATATATCTACATCTAGATATACATATGATATATACATATATACAAACAGATATATATCCATATACAGATATAAATATATCAATATATATATATATATATATATATATATATATATATATATATATATATATATATATCTACATATATATATATACATATATAGACTGTGTGAGGCACATGTGTGCAGATGTCTTGCTACAGGTGTCTGGTGTCACAGGCATGGAGTGAACACCAGTGTGGATACTGGAGTACCATACCCCATTCAAAAACACTGACACCAGTAACCACCACATATGTACATGCCTGCCCACCACTGCATGTGTCAGGGGGGAACAGAGTCAACAAGTGTACACTAGGCTCCACATCAATACACACAGTGGCACACTAGTCCTGTAATACCTGTACATGGAATGTGTCAGCGGACATGGTGTGTCAGCTATGGACATGTAGGTCACTGTACCCCTCCACACCCCACAATGTCCTACACAGTATGTACCTCCCATGACAGCTACAGATATGGTGAAGGACGCAGACATATGCAAGTAACTGTGTCAATGCACTCAAACACCACAGAGTGCACACAGACTACCTACATAGAGGTTACCACTGCTGGATATACATAGTTCGGTCACACCCATGACAGTTGTCTCCCAACCATGGTAACACCTCCAACATCCAAAACACAAATTACCTATGTCTGTCATCCTTGTCACTGCAGTATAGAGCACATGGTGGAGGTATGGGACCCTACCCACAGATATGACATATCCTGTAGTAGACCACACAGAAATAAGAAGCAAGCCTCCCCATGAGTAGATGTCAGACATACCCCTACTGAATGTTATGCTGATAGGTAATATGCCATATGAGTTACCCTGTGTAACTGTTTGTAAGGAGCAGGTACGATCATAACACGTGTCACAAGGGGCAGGATAGCATAACAGTATGCTGCTGTAGGCCCAGGGCCAAAAGCACACTACCTACCTAGGATGCAATGCACACCCATTAACACATTGCAAATGGAATATGTGAGGTGGAATGAGTGTGCTAGTGACTGGGTACATGTTGTGTACTGGTGTGATTGCTCACCATGACTGTCTGTCTGTCATGGTAGTGTGTGTCCATGGTGTGAGGCCAGAGACAGGTGTGTGGGGTATTGCGATCAACACATACTACATTGCCATATGTTGTGCTGTGTTACCCTGTATGTGACAGTGGTGTAGGTAGGGTTATGGCAAGTAAGAGTAGTGTGCAGTACCAGTGAAATATGTAACATGCATTGTGTGCAGTGCATGGGCTGATAATGTTCCCCATACAGTACCTTGATTCAAACCCCCAGTGTGGGGTTGCGTATTGTACCTGAAATAGTGTGTTGACTGCTGCAGTATACTAGTCTGTTGTATGGACTGTGCCCGGTACTGTTGCATGAGCACTGATATCTGGTCATGTACATGTGTATCCCCCAATAGACAGACAGATGCTATATATGGTGTCTAAGTTATATCACTACAGTCAAGTATAATGTGTATTATGTGTGCTATAGTCTGCTGACAGATATTGCTGACATATTTCCCTTCTCCTTTTCAGGGACATGGTTCACCAGTGGAACTCAGTCTACTCCGCTGCAGAAGAGGAGGAGATACACCAGAGCCTGGTGCGAGATTTCACTGTACTCTTTTCCCACACCAGCCAGAACCAGCAGGAGAGGGCTGCACTGTGGCAAGACCTGGTCCGTCGGGTAAATGACATAGGCACACATAACCGGACATATGAGCAGGTACGCCATCACTGCAGTGATTTAATTAGAAATGTCCATCAGCATGCATCAGATATCCACAGGCAGCAGCTTGCCACAGGTGGTGGGGTGGCTAGACATCCCCCCTCACCAGACTGGAGGGACTACTCCTGAGTGTTGTGGCTCCAGCACAGCAGCAACAACAGCATACATGTGTAATGATGGAGGCTGGAGCCACACAGCAGCAGGACACAGAGCGTGCAGGTAACATGCCATGTGTATAGTGACCATTCTGTACACTGTTAGGTTATGCATGTGTGTGGTGTGTCCTCGATTTGTAGCTGTTATCTTTGTAATTATTGTGCATTAGTGATAACCTCATTATCTGCTGTACACCTGTGGAAGCTAACTGTTGCATTACTGAACTGTAACATGCCCACAGTGTCAATGGCACAGTTGTGCCCACTGACGATGAATGTCTCTTTTCCGCAGGTCCCTCTGGTGTAACAGCAAGGCAGCCTAGCCATGCTGGTGAGTGTGTAATACCATTACCTTCACTACTCTGTATACTAATAGTAATAATAGGCTGAAGCAGTAGTGCAATGTGTTTGATTGCAGGTGTGTTTGTGTTTGTGGGTTGATATCTCATATACTGAGGTGTGTGCATGTGTGCATGTGCCCATGTGTGCATGTGTGCATGTGTGCATGTGCCAATGTGTGCATGTGTGCATGTGTGCATGTGCCCATGTGTGCATGTGTGCATGTGCCCATGTGTGCATGTGTGCATGTGCCCATGTGCCCATGTGTGCATGTGCCCATGTGTGCATGTGTGCATGTGTGCATGTGCCCATTTGCCCATGTGTGCATGTGTGCATGTGTGCATCAGTGGTGGCATTGTGTACACATTGTAAACTGTGTTTCCTGTCTTACTCCCACAGGTTCTGGTGCTGCTCTGGTGTCATGCAGCAGGGAACCTGAACCAGCTGCTGTGGATAGTGATGATGATACCTGTGTAATGGCACAGGTAGGTGTGCCAGGGTCCATCATTGGTCAGCCAATTGACACTACACAGCTGTCGACCCCATCTATGCGCACAGTCATCCTGCCCATACATCCTTTGTCACCAATGTCCCTAGGTGATGGACAGGATACAGTGGGCATTGACCAGGGTAATGTGGTACCAGTGGCATATGCATCCCCACACTGCAGCCATGGCCAGGGCCCTGACACGGTACCACACAGGCAGATGTCATGGGTTCTCATGGGAGCATCCGTGGGTGTACCACCCCTGTCAGACGTGCCCACAGACGTCTTTCAACCCCAGCTATATTCCGGGTTGTAATTCAGGCACAGTCACGTATGGAACGGTACACCAGACAGGGTCTGAGGGAGCTGAGAGTATGTCGCACAGCCATGAATGACAGTATGCATGATGTTGCAGCTGCCATCCGCAACTTCACCGAGGTCATTGACAGACGTTGGGGGGACACATTAGATCTGTTCCACAACTATATGTCCATGAGCCAGGGCAATGGTGGACAGTTGAAGCGTCGACGTGGCCGTATGCCAGCAACAGCAGCAGCTGGCAGCCGTCATGGACGACAACATGGCCGCAGCCACTCACATAGTGCCAGCAGCAGCCCCAGCAATGCTGGGTCTATGCTGTCATCGGACCGCCCCAGGAGACCATGTGCACGTGGTGCTGGACAGTCCCAACAGGGACCTGTCTCCAGTCAATGAACACCTGCTTCTGATGACAGTACCCAGTCTGGATTGGTACCTGATATGGTCCGTAGCACCCCTGCCAGGCACAGGTACTGTGTCCATGGCCACAGACAGTGATCTGTATGTCCTGGCAGGTACAGTCTGCGGCTGTCCACAAACACCTGTATATGGCAGCCATGAGGTGGGACTGTGTGCATTCATACACACATGCAAAGTGATAACACCTAGGGCTACTGCATACATGCACACACTGCATCAACATAGCCCCATCTTGTACTGCTGTCCCTCACCAACACACACACACAGACATGTCAATTGGTTGTATCAGTGGCAGACTCAGGCATACCAGGTACACACCCTGTGCATATGATGAAACTGTGCCACCTCCTGCAATCTGTAAGATCAGTGCAGGAACAGGTTAACATGGTGCTGATGCACCGGGTGGCTACATAGATGTATTGTAATAGTATGATGTTGACAACAGTACAGTGTAGTTATAGCATTGTGGGTATATACCAGCATGCCTGATGCAGTTACAGTATGAATGTCATTGTATTGTTTTGTACACCCATACTAATTACCACAGTGTTCTGTCTGCACATCTTTGCATACTGGTGGTGAGGCTGTGAAGGGATGGCCACCTACATAGGTAGCACAGGGGATTCAACAATGTACATATTGATACTCAATGATGGCCATGTCAACTGCGAGTTGTCCACACATGACTCTGCAATGCAGATGTTTCAGGATGTTGATATCTGTGCAGTACTACACAGCAGGTTCAGTGCTCACAAGAGCACACTAGCACTACAAGGTCACACCTCATACCATGCATAACAGCACCAAAACACAGAACTAACTATGACAGGAGGGAGAGTGTCCATACATGTCAAGCATACTGTGGTGCCAGGGCAGGTCGCATACATCATACTACGTCTGGAACTGCTGAGTGAGGGCTCAGTGTCTGTTATTTGAGATGTGTATTATTACAGGTATGAGCACTTGGGTATCAGGCCAGTTATTCAACATTACGAAGGTACGTGGTCTATACACTTGTGGGGGTTGCGTCTGGACCCAGCCCATCTGACCTGGGAATGTCTGGGTACTGGCTTAGAGTGCCTGCATATATGCACTGTGACATACTGGAAGTCGTACACCTTGTTTGTTGTAGCATAGTCTACATACAGGGCTGCTGACTGTAGCTTTGTTTGTATGCATGTTTGCCTGTTATGTTCCTGAAACACTGATTCCACCTGCGGTGCAGATATACAGTGCCTCTGTGGATCCCTAGTGACATCTGTGTTGCTTACTGTACTGATGTCCATGTGTCACTTGACAGAACATCACTGTTTGACCTGTTTGCATGTAGCTTGCCTGTAACACATTGCATATGATGTACCTCACATTTGCTCAAGACAGCATTCATATATGCCAGCACTAACAATTCAGGAGCACTACACCCTCACATAGTCACCTTGAGTACCTTGTTCCCCATTGGCCCTATGTGTCGTTACTTAGTGTGGGAGTCACAATGCTATGGTAGCATGTGCAAAGGTCACCTGTCGATCTACTCTCAGGTCCAGTTGTTGAATCTGTGAGTCATGTGGCAATGTTACAGCTGCCTCATGTACACAGACAACCCTCTCCCCTTCCCATACATGTACAGCACATATGAGAGATGCAACCACATAGCCAAACTGGGGGCTAAGCTCTGTTTACACAGCACTGGCATTCCCTGTCAGGTGGAATGGGATACTACAGTGAATACAGTACCAGTCTCCCATAGACCTGCCACGACCACAATCTAAACACAGACACACACAGGTACATTATTGGGCTCTCAGAATAGCATCCTGCCTGAGCAGCTGACACCTGCAAAGCAGACACACAAGCAAACATTACGCCAGAGCAGAGCACATGCGACACATAGCTCACAAAGCCTCTGTGCCTATCAGTGTCAGGCCATACGGCTAGACAACACACCTGCTACGGTTGTATGAGGTACCTCTATTGACACGTACACGGTGGTCCTGCTCCCAGGCTGAACAAGGTGACGGTCACGCTGAGCTGCCCGTCGGGCACTATGATCCACCACATAACACAAGCAAAGCAGTCACTCCAAGGCATGTAGCAGTATGACTCAGTCATTTTCTGTGCCAGTGTGTATGACCTCTGACGCACCTCCCTGGACTACATGTTAGGGGACATTGAGGGGCTCTCTGAGGTTATGGCACAGGCTGGTATGACCCTGGCTTTGGGTAGCATCTCACCCTCACCATGAATGCTGCCACAATATGTAGACAGGATCATCGGTTTCTGCACTTAACGTATCTTTCAGTGACATCCAAAGGGGATCCAATGCCTGTCAGTGTGGGATTACATGCTGGACATGCCACATTGCTTTGCTTGGGACAGCTTGCACCTGTCACCCATGGGCCATTGTATATTGGCAGAGGCTGTTGCTACACACATACTGCCTTTGTATGCAAGGCTGACATTACATAGCCACCTACACAGGTAGCACACGGGATGGGACACTAATAGCAATGCTTCTCAACAGCAGCAGTGTAAACCTCAAGATGCATGCAGTGGAAACTGTCCTTAGCATGGGGTAAAGCAATATCCGTGCAGTAACAGACTTCTGGTACAAGGCTCCCAGGTGCACACCATCAGTGCCAGGTCATTCCTGATACCATGCTTGTCATCCCCTACACATGCTCCAAAACAGAGCAGGGGGGATGTATCCAAAGGCACCTCAGATACACACACCCCCAGGTTGGTGGCACTGCACAAAGCATCAGAGCCTCTCCATGTGCAACACGCAGTGGGTTAGACTGCCTTCAGGTTCATAGCCTGGCACACACCACACTCCCATACCCAGGAAACCCACTTGGCCTTCCTGACAACACTGGGAATATGATGGTCTCTACACACACCATTATATGGTTGCACTGCAACTACCCAAACATACAGTGTGAGCACTATTCTAGCTGCAAGACCCTATCTGAAGGTGTCTTAGCATTCATTCCCTGCATTGCTATGGAACAACTTGTTACCACTCCCACAAGTGGTGACAACATTCTGCACCTATTCATCACCAACATGTGGACTATATGCTCCAGACCAATCATGTATCCCTCGCTGGTGGGATGACACCATCTACAACCCACACTGTATAGTCACATACCACACGCAGCCCCTGCACAGAACACCCCAGTCATACAGTTGTCTGATGCATATTCCATGTATTCACATGAGGCAGGCTTCGGACATGGGAACTCTTGCAGTTCACAGGTACATATGTGTAGGTGGCACGCACATACATCATATGTGCATTGACATTACTGATATAATGTATGTCGTGCAATATTGGAAACAACACCCCACACACATGGACAAACTGTGTGACAAAATTACACATGGCATTTGTAGGATACAAACCCCTACCTAACTATGTTAGATCACTTGTGTGAGTCACATTAGCAGAGTACACTATTTGCATTACTGGGGGATTGCTTTCTCCTGCTGTACTTATAGGGTGCTGACATCATCAGTGTTTAAACAGTGGAATATGCAGCATGTTTTGTGTAGTACTAGTTGCCAAAAGGGACATTTCTCATACACATGGACTTGCACACACTACTCCCCCATACACTGGGCACTTGCAGAATTCAAACCCCTACCTAACTATGTTATGACACTAGTGAGAGATGCATTAGCAGAGTGCGCTATTTGCATTACTGGGGGGATTGCTTTCTCCTGCTGTACTTATAGGGTGCTGACATCATCAGTGTTTAGACAGTGGAATATGCAGCATGTTTTGTGTAGTACCAGTTGCCAAAAGGGACATTTCTTATACACATGGAGTTGCACACACTACTCCCCCATACACAGTCACACACACACTGGGCACTTGCAGGATTCAAACCCCTTCCTCACTATGTTATGACACTAGTGAGAGACACATTAGCGAAGCGCCCTATTTGCATTACTGGGGTCATTGCTTTCTTCTGCTGTACTTATAGGGTGCTGACATCATCAGTGTTTAGACAGTGGAATATGCAGCATGTTTTGTGTAGTACCAGTTGCCAAAAGGGACATTTCTCATACACATGGACTTGCACACACTACTCCCCCATACACAGTCATACACACACTGGGCACTTCTCGGATTCAAACCGCTACCTAACTATGTTATGACACTAGTAAGAGACGCATTAGCAGAGTTCACTATTTGAATTACTGGGGGGATTGCTTTCGCCTGCTTTACTTATAGGGTGCTGATATCATCAGTGTTTAGACAGTGGAATATGCAGCATATTTTGTGTAGTACCAGTTGCCAAAAGGGACATTTCTCATACACATGGACGTACACACACTACTCCCCCATACACAGTCACACACACACTGGGCACTTGCAGGATTCAAACCTCTACCTAACTATATTATGACACTTGTTAGAGACGCAGTAGCGGAGCGCCCTATTCACATTACTGGGTATAATTTCTGCTCCTGACATATGTATAGTGTGCTGACATCATTATGGATGAAGAGATATCTACATCTGTTACTATCCATCAGTAAGGGGGAGAGCATATCTATGCATTAACTTTGCACAGGCACAGTGGCCTACTGTACTGTGGAGGCAGATGCCAAATACACTGTGGATAGCCTTCTGTATTCCCTAGGGACAACGGTCAGGTATTGCACTCTACAGCCATATGTTTACCTGTCAGATGCACGTATCTGTTGCTCATATACTATTTGTGGGTCTTTATTGCCATAGCCTTCCCTATCTCTATAAACAACGTGTGTACTGTGGGAGATGTTTGCATATGAGTGGGATCCAGTACCTTACTTATGTCTCTGTTGTAACTTCACTGTGTGCACTGGGCAGATGTCTGTATTGTGGGAGGTTCCTGTGTTAACACATAGAAATGCCAGATATGTGTGTGCAACTGCTGAACTGTGACATGGCCTAAGTGTGTGAGCATGCCCAGTTCACAGTCTGTATGGCTTCTTGACTGTCACATCTCATTTATCTAAGTGTGCGAGCATGCCCGGTGTGACCTTTCCTTATGTTTGGATCTGTGGACCACCACATTTCTGTTTGTGTGTGGACGCCATCTATATATCACATGTACAGTTGAGTGTTGGACATCAGGTTGTGTTCTTACTGCCCAACTGCTGTGTGTCTGAACCTAACAGGCATTATGCTGTGCCTGCAGGGTCGCCATGGGATAGTTTGCATACAGTTGTCATCATCCTTTCCTGCTGACCAAACAGTTGTATTGTTGTATAGTGTACTGGTGCAAAACTTTCACTGTGGTGGACAGTATGATCAGTTTCAGTCCTATCACTGCTTGTAATGTTTATAGTGAGCACACCAGACTGGTTGAGGGCCAGTTGTGCAGATATGACCATGTTGCATTTTGTTCAGATATGGACAGCTTAGTACATGATTGTCCAACATTGTTATTGTATTCCACAACTTGTGTGGACAGTGTCAAACAATGGCCATGTGCCTTAGTCAATTTGTAATGCTAGTCAGAGAGTGTTTGTCCTTCAACACACATTTACTGGTGTTTGCCATGACATATGTCACGGTTAGTGTGCTGTGCCTCTGTCTACCCATGACATACAGGTGATATCCAGGGTACACCTGCCATCTCCCATCCAGTCATCATGATTCCTCTGGATGACAGTCACTGGGGGACTCCCTGGATATCCTGTAGTGGGAGTTTAGTCGTGAGTGGAGTGAGCTTCTGGGTTGTGTACCAATCAGTACAGCATGTACTGTTTATGTCTGTGCTGGGGTTCAGGCATGTCAGCTGCATAGGTCACCAGCATTCAGTGTTTACATGGTGCCAAATGTCCATTGATACCAGGTTGGTCATGGCTCTAAACATCAGGCACAGTTCACCTCCAGCCAGGCAGTATGGCACTGTGTGGAGCTGCAGTTACTTTACCCAGGTGACACATGACATCTGTTACAGCTCTGCAATCCTTCTGGTGGGGTATTTGTGCGGTCATTCCAGTTGCTGCAGGTGTCTGCTATGGTACATCCCACAGGGGCCATTGTACTCAATTGTGAGGCTGCAGTTTGTTTAATCAGCCAACACATGGCATCTGTTCGAGCTCTTTGATACTCCTGGTGAGGTACTTTTGGGGTCTTTCCAGTTGATGGAGGTGTCTGCTGAGGTACATCCCACAGGGGCCATTGTACTCAATTGTGAGGCTGATGAAGGATGACTGCCATCCAAGGATGGATGCCAAAAGGGACATTTCTCATACACATGGACGTACACACACTACTCCCCCATACACAGTCACACACACACTGGGCACTTGCAGAATTCAAATCTCTACCTAACTATATTATGACACTTGTTAGAGACGCAGTAGCGGAGCGCCCTATTCACATTACTGGGTATAATTTCTGCTCCTGACATATGTATAGTGTGCTGACATCATTATGGATGAAGAGATATCTACATCTGTTACTATCCATCAGTAAGGGGGAGAGCATATCTATGCATTAACTTTGCACAGGCACAGTGGCCTACTGTACTGTGGAGGCAGATGCCAAATACACTGTGGATAGCCTTCTGTATTCCCTAGGGACAACGGTCAGGTATTGCACTCTACAGCCATATGTTTACCTGTCAGATGCACGTATCTGTTGCTCATATACTATTTGTGGGTCTTTATTGCCATAGCCTTCCCTATCTCTATAAACAACGTGTGTACTGTGGGAGATGTTTGCATATGAGTGGGATCCAGTACCTTACTTATGTCTCTGTTGTAACTTCACTGTGTGCACTGGGCAGATGTCTGTATTGTGGGAGGTTCCTGTGTTAACACATAGAAATGCCAGATATGTGTGTGCAACTGCTGAACTGTGACATGGCCTAAGTGTGTGAGCATGCCCAGTTCACAGTCTGTATGGCTTCTTGACTGTCACATCTCATTTATCTAAGTGTGCGAGCATGCCCGGTGTGACCTTTCCTTATGTTTGGATCTGTGGACCACCACATTTCTGTTTGTGTGTGGACGCCATCTATATATCACATGTACAGTTGAGTGTTGGACATCAGGTTGTGTTCTTACTGCCCGACTGCTGTGTGTCTGAACCTAACAGGCATTATGCTGTGCCTGCAGGGTCGGCATGGGATAGTTTGCATACAGTTGTCATCATCCTTTCCTGCTGACCAAACAGTTGTATTGCTGTATAGTGTACTGGTGCAAAACTTTCACTGTGGTGGACAGTATGATCAGTTTCAGTCCTATCACTGCTTGTAATGTTTATAGTGAGCACACCAGACTGGTTGAGGGCCAGTTGTGCAGATATGACCATGTTGCATTTTGTTCAGATATGGACAGCTTAGTACATGATTGTCCAACATTGTTATTGTATTCCACAACTTGTGTGGACAGTGTCAAACAATGGCCATGTGCCTTAGTCAATTTGTAATGCTAGTCAGAGAGTGTTTGTCCTTCAACACACATTTACTGGTGTTTGCCATGACATATGTCACGGTTAGTGTGCTGTGCCTCTGTCTACCCATGACATACAGGTGATATCCAGGGTACACCTGCCATCTCCCATCCAGTCATCATGATTCCTCTGGATGACAGTCACTGGGGGACTCCCTGGATATCCTGTAGTGGGAGTTTAGTCGTGAGTGGAGTGAACTTCTGGGTTGTGTACCAATCAGTACAGCATGTACTGTTTATGTCTGTGCTGGGGTTCAGGCATGTCAGCTGCATAGGTCACCAGCATTCAGTGTTTACATGGTGCCAAATGTCCATTGATACCAGGTTGGTCATGGCTCTAAACATCAGGCACAGTTCACCTCCAGCCAGGCAGTATGGCACTGTGTGGAGCTGCAGTTACTTTACCCAGGTGACACATGACATCTGTTACAGCTCTGCAATCCTTCTGGTGGGGTATTTGTGCGGTCATTCCAGTTGCTGCAGGTGTCTGCTATGGTACATCCCACAGGGGCCATTGTACTCAATTGTGAGGCTGCAGTTTGTTTAATCAGCCAACACATGGCATCTGTTCGAGCTCTTTGATACTCCTGGTGAGGTACTTTTGGGGTCTTTCCAGTTGATGGAGGTGTCTGCTGAGGTACATCCCACAGGGGCCATTGTACTCAATTGTGAGGCTGATGAAGGATGACTGCAGAGCCACAATGACCTCCCCTGATCTAGATCTGACTACCTTCATGATTAGGTGGGTATATGGTATGTTTCTGTAACCACTACAGCCACATGCTTGTCCAATGCAAGATATCTATCAACTTGTGTCCCCAGGTCTCTTATTACTTCTTTAGTACTTAATGGGTTAACACCTATGTGGTAATTGGTGGGCACTTACTGTATATCCACAGGAGATGACTATACACTTTTCTGCAATCAGCTTACTGACATGGCTATGGCACCAGTTGTCTGTTTCTATGTGGCCCTTTTGTGTGTCAGCTGGAGGGTCAGATATGGTGGCCAGTTTGTAGTCCTCTGCAAACTTGTTCAGACACAGTCCTTCCATGTTGGCCTGTACCTATGGGACATATATACCAAACAAGGGATGTCCCAGGACTGAGCCTTGTGGGATGCCAGTTGTATCTGGTTTGAAGTCTGACATGGCTGCAGAATTTCTGACCATGTCAGTTCTGTCCTTGGGCTGGTTTGCAACCCCTCTACTGACATAGGGGGTTTATATTTAAGCTGGTGAGCTTATCTATAATGAACACATGGGGTATTGTATGGAAGCCTTTTGCAAGGTCCAGCTAGGCTGTGTGGACCACATTCCCCTCATCAATGGCCTTAATGACTGTTTCAAATGAGTCAAACATGTTTAAGGGGCAGGATCTGCACTTAAGAAAGCCACACTGGGTAGGGTCCAGTGTCAGTAGGTCCCCAATATCTTTATGTCTGAGGTACATGCTAATCCTTTCCATAGCTTTGCAGACCAAGCTTGTCAGGATTCTGGGGTGGTAGTTTGCAGTATCCATTCAGGCAACACCTTTGTGGAGAAGGACCACTGTTGTTGTACACTGCTCTTTGGGTACATATCCTGTGGTAAGGCTGACATTGAGCAGTAGTGTTATATGGCGTTCCATTCTTCTTGGAGTCCATGTTGGACTCAGCCCAGGACTCCATCTCATACCATTGATGCTGTGTGTTTTGCTTTGTAGATGTTAGCTGTTACCTCAGCATCTGCAATGTCAGGGGGCCAGCACTCTGCTGGGATAGATATTTGGCATTTGGGGGGGGGGCGGAGTTTGCACTGAACCTGTCAGGTTGGATGTTGGCAATGTGTGTGTGTTTGGTATATTGTTTGTATTATTTGAGTGATTCAGAGCATATCTGTGAATTCCCAACAAGGTTCCTACCATCAGTTAAGAAAGCCTTGTGATTATCCTTAGTGTCCTGTACAATTTGTATCTTCATAGGTTCATAGGTTCATACTAGGCTATCTGCCCTTGGGCATTTATAAACCTAGCCAGAGTGTGTGTGGCTTTCACCACCCCTTGCTATGTGAATATTACGGCCATTTAGGATTTACTTTACTGTGCCTCTGTCTAGATGTGACACAGTGAAGACCCCCAGTGTACATCTACGATCACCCATCCACTTGGCAAGATTCCTGTTGAAGAGAGTCAGTGAGGGGCTCTGCCTAACATGGAGTGGGATTCTGTTCCAGGGTGTAGGGAGCCTCTGGGTTATGTATCTGTCCCTCCAGCACATCCTATTTCATTATGTGTTGAGGCTGACATCTCTCGCTCTCACAGCTATGATGGATTTGGGTTTTCTGGGGTGGAGCATGTCCATTAATCCTGTGTTGGACATGGCCTTGTAAAACAGACATACAACGCCTCTGTGTAGGCAGTATGTGACTGAATACAGCTGGGGTGTCTATAGCCAGGCAGCATATGACATATATTTGAGACCCTTTATCCTCTTGTTGAGGTACCTTTGAGGTCTTTCTAACTGCTGCAGGTGTCGGGTGAGATACATCCCAAATGAAGCATTGTACTAAATTATGGGCCTGATAAGAGAACAGTATAGGGGCACAATGACCTCTGTTGACGTAGATGTGATTCCTTTCATGATAAGGTGGCCAATACAGAAGGTCTTCCTAGCCACGTTGGCAATGTGAGTGCCACATGACAGGTTACTATCCACTTGTGTCCCTAGGTCCCTGATTACTCCTTCCATACGTAATGGATTACCACCTATGTGGTTATTTGTGAGTACCTTGTTTGGTACTTGGTGAGACATTCATACTGTCCAGTGTCTTCAGGAAGGCTGACTGGAGTTCCTGTGTGTGAGAGTGTGGTCTGTAGCATGCTACAGACTGTACAGCAGTTTTTCCTATGGCTAGTTGCACATGGGTGGTTTCCGATGCTTCTTGCATTGCCAGTTACCTGGACTTGTGGGTATCTTTGCTGAATATAGATACTCCTCCTCATTTTATGGTTTGCTCCAGGTTTTGGGGCCAAGACGCATGATATGAGGTATAACCTGGTAGTGCTGGTGTGCTCTCAGGAGCCTTGCTGCAGGTTTCTGTCACTGCACAGACATCGATGTTCTCCATACTGGGGAGGGCCTTGGGAGCATGCATCTTGAGGTTTAGACGTCTGGCATTGGGCAGCATTACCCTTATGTTTCTTTCCACTTATGTTTTCTAGTGAGGTGGGCTAGTCTTTTCAGCCTTGCCTACAAAAGGCTCTATGGAGGTGGCAAGAGCCTTAGCCAATATCCAGATGCCCAGGGGTGACAGGTGCAAGCCATCCCTGGCAAAGCAGCGTGGCTTGTCAAGCATGACATCCCAAGCCGACAGATATTGGATCCCCTTGGAATGACACCAGTAATTGTGCCACTTGTTAGAGCTGATCATTCTGTGTTTGTACTGTGGCACCATTCTTGGTGAAGGTAGGATGCTGCCCAAGGTCAGAGTCATACCGGCCTGGCCTACATAATTGGAGAGCTCATCTATGTCTCTTTTCATGTAGTCCAGGGAGGTACGTCTCAGGTCATTCACACCAGCATGGACAATGACTGCATCATATTTGTACTTGCTTTGGGGTGACCTGCGTGCTTGTGTTATGTGGCATATTGTAGCAGCCTACAGGCAGCTTACTGTACCCTTTCCCTTGTTCAGTCTGGTGAGCAGGTCAGCAGTGTGTCTGACTATAGAGTCACCTATTACAACTGTATCAGGCATGTTGTTTCTCCTTCTGGCCTGTGACTGTTTGGCACACCAGCTTTGTGTGCTATGTGTTGCATGTGCTATGTTTGGAGGTAGTGGTTGCTTGGGTGTCTGCTTCGGAGGCCTCTGTTGATGTGGTGTGTTTGTAATTAGAGCCTCCAGGAATGTTTTTCTGTGTTTATGTCTTTGGTTTGCAGTTGTGATAGGTCTATGTGAGACTGGGTTTGTGGTGTGTGTGGTTACCTTCTCCTCCTGACTAGTTTTGACAGTACTGAGTTGAGAGAGCTCAGCCTCCGGTTTGGATAAATGTTTGCATCTCTTACATGTATTTGTATTTCTTGGGGGGAGGAGAGGGTTGTCTGTGTACATGGGGCAGGTGTAACATTGCCTCAAGATTCACAGATTCCACTTGTTGTAGTTGGCCTTAGTGGATTGTATGAGTGGACATATTTTATTGCCATAATACTGATCAGAAATTACTTCCCTTTTTAGGTTTGCTCTATCATGTAGTAGCTTCCTCATTCTCTTGCATGGTTTGGTAATGGCTGGGGTCCACCATACCAGATGCCTGTGTGTATGGCATTGTGTCTTGGTTTTATTTGGGATTGCATAATCCATGCATTCCTGGCAGTGTTCATGGAATGCATGTATAATGGGTTCTGAGGTGTGGCCCATATTTTGCACAGGCACAGGGCCTTTACTGGATTCCACATCAGTTTGGAGGAGTGCAACATTTGCTTTACACATGTTTTTCACTGTGGTTTTCTGGCCACGGACTGTGGTCAGGATGTGTATATCCAGTGTGATTACTCTATGGTCTGATCTTACCAGTGAGGGATACACTTCTCATCTGGCCATACAGTACCCATGTTGCTGATTATCACATCCAGTATGCTTACCCCCCCCTTGTAGGAGTGGTACGTTGTTCCTGAGCATTTTGGTTTATGGATTCTAGGAACCTTTGTACTAGGGTGTTGGAGCTGGAATAATGCTCCCATTCTATGTTTGGGTATTTTCAGTCACCCAATATAATGTGGTTTGGAGAGCTTGATATATTCATGTATTCCAACATAGGCCAAGTGCAGTTCCTGGCGTTATGATGGTAGTCTGTAGCAGGCTATAAACTGGAAGGCAGTTTTAGCCACTGTTACTTGACCATGGCTAGTCCATGCCATTTCCTGTTGTGGTACCAACATGGGGGTGTGGTTATCCTTGACAATTATTGCTAGTCACCCTCCTGTTGTAGCTTGTTCCAAGTTTTGGGGCTGTAAAGCACAGTATGAGGTGTAACCTGGTAGTGTTAGGGTGCTGTTGTGAGCCTTGACCCAGTTTTCTGTTACAGAACAGATATCAACATTCTCCATGCTGAGGGGTGTTTAGACTGCATGCATCTTGCTGTTTAGACTTCTGGCATTGGGTAGCATTACATCTAGGTTCTTATCCCTTGTGATACCTATGGAGGTGGGTTTGTGTTTTGAGCCTTACCTATTCAGAGCACGCTGGGAGTAACAACAGCCTTCGCCAGTATCCATAAGGCCAGGACTGATAGGTGCACGCCACCCCTAGCAGGTGGAGCATCATATCGTGCTCAGCATGTCATCCCAGGCTGGCACACATTGGATCCCCTTTGACTAACAGCAATACTTCAGCCAATGATTGCAATTGATCATCTCATCTTCATATTGTGGCATCATGCTTGGTGAGGGTAGGATGTTAGTCAGGGTCATCAAGTTTGCATATACTACATGGTGTTACATAGCTTAACACATGGCAGTCATGCCTCAGGTGGTGCTGCAGGGCTGCCTATGTTGGATGCACATACTACACTCTCTGTACATGTTTGAAAGCAGGTTGTGTCAACCTAGGTGTCCCTTTTACTATATGTGTGAGTCGGAGAGAGGTATCATTTCCAGGGCCCCTACTGAGCCAGTGTATGTGCTATGTGTTGCCACTTTGCCAAGGCCAAGGCATACTGGGCACGCCTCCTTCTGCCTACTGGGGCAGGCTCAGGTTGTTCCACCTCCGAGTCACACTCTGCCTGTGATGGCCTTGGCAATGGTGGGGGGCTGTTTGGCCCAGCCCTATGCTGATCCTGCTGCAGCTGTTTTCGCAGAATCATATTATGTAGCATAGCACATACCATGACAATTTGGGTACATGTAGTTGGTGAGTACTGCAAGGCTCCACCAGATGTGTCCAGGCACCGGAACCATGACTTGAGCAGCCCAAACACATGCTCGATTACATTTCGTGTTTGTGTGTGTGCCTCATTATGGCGTTCCTGTTCAGGTGTGTGTGCATTTCTGATGGGTGTCATCAGCCACGGCTCCAGTGCATATCCAGCATCCCCCACTAGGTGACCATGTGGGATGTCCCCATTGGCAAATGTCTGGTACAGCTGTGTCAAATGCCAGATATGAGAATCATGGTAGCTCCCAGGGCAGCCAGCACACACATTCATTATTATGCCGTGGGCATCACACATGACCTGGCAGTTGATGGAGGGGAAGCCCTTGTGGTTAATGTAGGCCCTACCCCGCTCACCAGCTGGTGCTTTGATGTGTATGTGCGTGCAGTCTATTGCACCCACTACCTCAGGGTATTCCGCTATTTGCTGGAAGAGATGCATATTGCTGGCCAATACCTCACAGGCATTGGGGAAATATACATGATCACCGACATGTGCTGACATGGCATCCAGGAACTGGTGCAGTACCCTGGAGGCTGATGCCTGTGATATCCCCATCATATCACCAGTTGGGCTCTAGAAGGTACATGTTGCTAGTATTCTTAGGCCAACACATACCTTGGTTTCCACTGGGATGGGTTCCCCTCTGTTGGTTCTGTGTGTGAGGCGTGGCCTGCACAGCTCAACAATTTGCTGCAGGAGGTCTCTGTCCACTCTATAGCGCTCCACTATCTCCAGCTCATGTAACCCCTGGTAGGTGACCCTGGGCCTGTACACTCTTCTCCATCTCCTCACTGTGGGTTGTCTGGCAGCATTTGCATTGTCACCACCCTCAGCAAGTCGCCTATGTCTCCTTATGACAGCTATGGCAGCCCCTAGCATTTTTGGTCTGAGTGAAGCTTTTTCAGTTTTCACTTCTAATAGCTTACTCCTGTCTTGCAGTGTCTCTTGAGAGAATCATACTGCACTGCTGTTTGCAGACTTTTAAGTGCTGGGCTGGGCTAGTATTCTGCCTGTGAATTGCCTGCTTCTAATTGTTTTCACCTGCTAGCTCCAGCAGTATTTCCTGCTAACTTCATACTATTTCTGTTGCTTCTTTTTTCCTTTCTGTTTCCTCAGGAGGGAGCAATGCGCATACCAGCAAAAACATGCTCACAGTGGCTTACACGCATGCACACATGCTTACACAGTTTAGAATCTACTTATTCGGGTTAAAACGCGTGCACACCAGCGCAGTCTTACAAGTCTGCTCATGCCACAAAATTTAGTTCCAGTGCACCTTCATTCA